>NW_022987050.1:0-10472 GCF_010093935.1 Zasmidium cellare ATCC 36951 | reverse complement strand
TTTCGATCCTGCAATACACTAGGCCGAAAGCCGCGGTTGGGGCCCTGGCCCCCGCCGGGGCGAAGTGGGCCCCGCGGTAGAATCATGTATTAGGCGGGCGATTGAGCCGCTGGCGCGGATGTTAGCGATGCTGCTTTATTATTTGTAGGGATTTGAGGAGTCGTTGTGCCAACAGCAAGGGCAGTACAGTATATGTGTAGCACCATTAGAGACGTACCGTGATCACGACAGCGTACAGAAGCAGTGTAGCCCGTGGCGGTACATGGTGAGATTTTCCGTGTGCACGCAGCAGCCCCATAAGTGGAGGTTCGACCACATGGTTGTTTTTGCAAGCCAGCAGGTCGACGACAGCAGCAGCGAGGAAGCCAGCGAAGTCAGTAGCAACGATCACCCCGACAGCGAGGATGACGATGCCCATAGCCGCAGCAATACCGGACCCAGCCATGTGACCGGTTTGCAAGGAGCATGTCTGGCGTTTTGCATCGAATTGTGAAATCAGACCATGTGCAGTCGCGATTGCCAGAATCACCTGATTCCATGATATGGGAAGGTGACATCATCAGCGCTAGCCCTATAGACGTAGCTTTAGAATTCGCTCGAAGCTCCGCAAAAACGTGTACCACAAACTTCTGCTTTCTGCGGCAGAATGGCGCGCATTGAGCAGTCAGATGAAGCCTTACTAGAGGGTTTACGGGACATTGTAAGTACGCGACCCCAAGTCACAAATCTGATTAGCACACTGAGTAACAATCCAAGATGGACGAGCGCGACCTGAAGCTTGATCAATGGAGGGACTGTACTCCATCAGACCAAATAGAAATAGGTGGAAGCATTGTTGCCTTGATCATTAGATCGACAGGGAAAAGAGGAGGATTAAGGGTTCACTTAGAGGGAGATACGAAAATGGACTATGTGAAAGAGGCATCAGACAACACAAGTACTTTGCTCTCAATCAAGTCTGCAAAGGCAATAGACTTGTTTGGTCATCTATCAATACGAGCGTGTCGTCGGGCTTGAGCATGGTATGAGAGCTCCGTACGTATTCTAGAAGCACCGCACTTAAGGAGTACGATAGGCTGATCCGTCCTCCTCTTAGTACAATATATGGCGGTGCTGTGGGCTCTCCGTACTCGACGACAATGTGGAGTGGTTCGTTTTCATTTGTCCACTGAAGAAACTTCGCAAACTGCCATGGGCTGACTTCGTATACCTGCTGCGGACGATGATCAACTAGAGGGTGTGCGTCCGAACTCGTGTCCACTGTGTCCGTGCAGGACCGCCGGTTGGAGTTCTCGTCCAACCTCTGCTGCTGATGTCTGAGGTCTTCAAGACTTTAGCGTCGGTTATGTGGCTTGCCCTCCAGCTTTTGCTTACCTTGAAATTCAAACACATCTGTCGCATCCTTGAACTCCGTGAGAAGATCCATTATACTTCCTGCGACGTACGCAGGCCAAGCCACATGTTCGTAAGCCCTCGCTTTGCATAACAGTGCACTAAACACATCTCCAGACATTTGGTTTCTAGGGCGCCACCATTGGTACGGATAAGCGATGCACCAGAAGACCATTCTATCGCGGTCTAGTCCGCGAACATCTTCTGCTCGTGTGTGCTGTCTTGCCCGTATCTGTATAAAATTGTTGCGGAAGTACGGTGATACTCGACCACGACTTCTCCATGTCTCGACTCTGCGTACGCCTTCTTGATGTGTTAAGTCGGCGCTTTTCAGGAAGGGCATGGGTTTCATGCTCGGTAATCAAGCTTGGGAGCAAATACACATGAAGCGGTGCGAAGTATGCGTAGAACAAGAGAGGCAAAGGAGGCAAGGGATGCCTAGAATGTAATCGATGCGAGCGATGGAAGGGCTGCGAGAGGTGCAAGGGGTGCAAAGGATGTCGGGGATGCAACCCTGACGTGGGGGATGCTAAGGATGTGGGGGCTTCAAAGGATGCAGAGGAAGCGAGCTGAAGGGATGCAAGGATGCAGGGGATGCAAGGCATGCAAGGCATAGGGTTGCAAAGGATGTGGGGGCTAGCAGTTCTCAGAGCTCCAAGCTCTGACTTCGATTCTGCACGTCGCTTGAAGCACAGTATATATGAGCAAACGCATCGTCCTTCAGAATAAGGCCGCGTGAGCATTCTGTTGATCCAGCACACACTCGACTTGTCACTTGTTTACCATGTCAAAATGGACGCTTCATACGATAACGGAAGCTGCTACAGATGCATACACAGCGATGATGCAGCCCCGTGCGGGGGAGAATCTAGTCCGGGATTTCGTGGACGAAGTCATCGACGCTTTTATCGAACAGTCACCATACGCGCTTCGTCGTAAGGCCGAGCAACCACCAGATCTCAATGTCTTCTCCGAACATCGCAAAAAAAGAGTTGATATCATACTGAACTCCTTCATCAATCAGAACAAGACGAGATTCGTTCTCATTTTCACGGAACTCAAGAAGCCACCTGTCAGAGGCAGGAACCCGGAAACCACCGATATTGTGACTGTCGAGCAGCAAGCATACGACGCCTGCAAAGCATACATCGATTCGCCGGATTGTCCCGTCTCTTTGGTCTTTGCGTGGTGCGTTGTAGGCCCGCTCTCGCGGATGTTCAAATACGCTCCTGACACCGCAAATACTTGGGAATCTCTCTGGGGAACACAAAAGGCGTACGACTTCACTCAATACATCGACGCTGCGAGGCCAGAGAGTATAAGGATATTTAATACTTTCAACGCTATCCTAAGCTCGCACCCGGTGGAGTTGGCCAAGAAGGCTTATCTGTAAGTGTCTAAATTGCCTCCTGTGGGTAGTCGTTGCAACACGGACTAAGGAACGTTAGGACACCTAATCTTCCTCAACGAGACACTCAGTTTGTCTTGCCGAGTCAACCCACTGTCAATGTCGCGCGGCCAATGGCTCAGTTTGTGCGGGACGTTCCGCCTGTTGCTTCCTCCTCGAGACAACCCCAGAACCAGACACAACTGCAGTCACAACCACCACCGCAAATGCAATCGCAACTACAACCACAACCACAAATGCAACAAACGCGAGCCACAGTTGAAAGGCTTCGACAAATGGGCTATCCCGTCACGTCAAGTAATGAAGGATATTCGATTACTTGTACCGTAAATAGGATCCAAAGCAGAATGCGGATTCACTTTGGAGAGAGCGTCTTGATATTCGATCCTGTTGAGAATATATGGGCCGCCACACGGTTTTGGCAAGACACACTCTATGTGTATACTCGAGGACAATGGATAGCGTTGGGCAAGAGCAGCTAGGCGGATGCATTATGTGCGATTTTTCCTCCTCACGATTTCTAGCCTGCAGAAGGGCATCTAAACCAATAAATCAAGTCGAGTACCGTACTCTGTTCTTTAGTATAGAATTCAAGTGAACAGGATTTAATCTTAGTCGTTTTCGCCTGTCTGCACAAAACGTATACTCAAAGTCGGTTGAAATTTCCGTGGTCTATCAGTGTTTCTGCCTAAGGCAGAGAGATCTTCTTAGTCAGCGGGTGGGCGTCCAAGCTTTAGGCGCAATTTGTGTCGCATTCCTGTCCAGAACCACTTTCTCTACTGTTTAGACACAACTGGGGCGAAATGTACGATTGCGACGGTCACGATTCCACCGGAACAGCATGTGTCCTTTGCGAAACGGCTGTGCCACCATTTGGTGATCCGCCTTTGATTCTCTCAGGATTTGAAGGCCCTATTCTCTCTGGGACAACGACGCCTCATGATCAAGGAAGTGCTTTGCACAAAGGCTGCCTCGAAACTATCCGAAAAATTTTCCAACGACGTAAGAAATTCGATCTCACCCGGAGGTTATGGCTTCTTCAACGTACCAGGTCACTTTTATGGCCGATCAGCTCAAGTACGCGCCACACATGGGTCAGACAGTTCGCCGGGCGATCTGTTAATGAGCTTGTGAGAACATCCGAGGTTTTAACGGAGCTGGGATACCACATGAAACGGCTACCAAAGGAGATACTCGAGCATATCGGGGGATACTCCCATCCAAGCTCTTTGACAGGTTTCGCGATCTTGCGCCAAAATGCCCTCTTCATCAATATGTGCGAGGTCGACGAGAACCTGTCTCGCATTATAAGCCTACCCGACGGAAGGCTCTCTGTATCGTTTCGCAGAATCTTTCAGCACACTTATGTCGCTGATGTCGCGCCAGTCGAGGCTCGTCCAAATGATACCACAGGCTTCCTTCTTTGCACCGATGGTATAGCTTGTCAAGATGTCAAGCGTGCAGACCGTATACGTTACCGGGAAGGCCAATGGTATAGACACGTTCGTGCGACTGGCGGTGACAAACTCCTCCTCGTGTACAAGGTATGAATGTCGGAGCTCGAGAAGACTTAGACAGGTCTAACAACTTTTAGGGCATCTGCCTTCAGGACATCCTCAACCTTCGCCTTTACCAAGAATCCTACCTATACGATCAAACGAAACTACCAACTTTACAATCGGAACACTGCTTTGGTCTCCCTGCAACAGATCTTTCTTTGGATCAGCTAATCGAAAACCCAATACGCTTAAGACAAACATGCCTAGAGGGCAATCCTTTTGGGATCATTGTAGCTTGTTTAGGGTCCACGATAATCGCGCTTCGCGCTCATCACGGAGCATCCAACGACTTGGATGTATACAAAAGGATCGATGAGATGCCCTCGGGAAAGAGGGTAAAATGGTTTTACCATTCCTTACAGCCATTTGAGAGAGTGGTGGAAATTGTAGTGTGCTACACTCAATCAATTGTGTCAGCACTCTGCGAAAACAGCCTTTGCGTAAAGAAGCGCCTACTGTAAAGCTATCATGTATCGTTGCTAACTATTGACAGCTCTTGACTTCATACGGACGAGTGTTCCGTTGTGGACATTACATAACACCGGCAAAGCTTGAGCAATATCGTTACTGTACTCTCGTTAACGACGAAAGCTTGTACGTTTCCGAGATTTATCTCGCGGACAGCTATGGTGTTAGTAGGACCTTGCGTGCGGGTGCGGTATGTCAGCAAATTCATCGGGATAGCTCCAGGACTGCAATGAACCTTTGGAATATCGTGGAGTCACCCACCTCTATACCCAAAGCTGTTGGACATGGCCATCGCTACTTTGGAAGAGTCAACGCCTCACTGTTCTCTAGTTTTAGTATTTGCGTTGAAGAAGGAGATGTGTCATCCTGTCTAGGCATACGATTCCATGGAAATATCGAGCCAACAGTAATTGGGCAATGGCGACTGGACAGGGCCATGATTTCTGGCGACCTCCCTACAACTATCGGCTTGTGCAATAATATGCACTACGGGAAAAGTTTCGTTGCGATCACTCGCATATCGCAAGCTTCTGAATCGATTAGCTTGGCAGGTATACTGGAATGGTGGATAGGTCCCAAGGGTAGTGAGATTGTAAGCTGCCTAAATTGACTTCCTTAGGAGCTATTATAAAGTTCTACTTCCTAGCCAATATGATGGTTCCTAATTAGTCGTCCTTTCCTTGCGCCTGAGCTACGATCCATTTTCGCCCCTCTCCCTTCTCCTCTGCTTTCACCACGAATAGGTGCGCAACTAAGCTAAGGTCCAAACCCATAGCCGCCGTCCCCGGAGACAGAAACATCTTTACCCTTACGTATTACGATAGTACGCTGTTCAGTGCAAATGGTCATTGCTCAAGACTTTTCTGGAGAGCGACCATGCTCTAGTAGAGATTCCGCTGTAGTCTTGTCCCCAGGAATAAAGAGATCTCGCTGGAAAGTTCATCCCCGGCCCGGGGGACAGCAGAGGTCTTGCTGTGTGCACGCTTGTCACCAAAGGCAGCATGTATCTTTTTTTGCACAGGTAATTTTCACGTCCAGGCGCTGTCTTAAGTCATGTCAATTGGCAGTCGGACAGCTTTTGCAAAATGTAGTGGAGCAGCACGCCCTGTGAATGTCGCGCTATATGAGACCGAGATTGAGCACGTGACCGGTGAGAATCGAAAGGCTGAACGTATGAATCTTAATGCCTTCTCGATTTATTGCTCTTTCGTGGACGTGGGATCCCTCCAGACACGAGAGCGACAAGGATGGCAATTACTGGGTTGAGCATAGTCACACCGGAAAGGTGGTAGGGATAAGAGTCAGGAACTGTATTCTTGATCGAGCGACCAGGTACCTCCTCTCCACGGGCTTCGACATCTTCTGGATAGACAAAATATGCATCAATCAGGACGATCACGATGAAAAGCAAGAGGCTATGAACTCCATGGATATATTCTACAAACATGCGATGAAGTCCATTGCCTTGCTATCTACCACCCGGCGGACCTGCTAGACGAGATGCGTAAGCGATTTATGGTCCACGGGTCTAGATCGCCGTTCCATTGGGCGAGCCGGCTCCGTGTATTATATACGGGAAGAAAGTCCGCGAATCGACTACATGCCTAGGATATATCGAATGGTCGGACGATGGGACATCCGTCTCGTACAAGGACGTCTTAAACCTCCATGAGGTCTCGAAGGCACAGGCACAGTTAGAGGAGCTGCTCCTCGTCCACCCCGAGGAGCGACGGGAGGACCTAGGCCTACAGTTCTGAACGCACCGTATTGCCGACAGCGCCGTCGAGAACCGCAAAGGCTGGAACTTCCTCCAGTGCGAAGAAAACACGCAGGGCCCCCTACCAGTGCGCGAGAACTGGCTCCTTGAGCGCGTTCTTACAAACATGTGGCTCCAGGACGAGTTCATACAAGTCGGTAGTGCTAAGCAGACGCCGAGGTGGAGCAGTGCCGCTGTTCAAGCATATAAAGCTAAAGTGGACTGTTTCCTCGAGCGCCTGCTCCTCCTCATGCACTCGTATCGCCCGCGGCGTCGGCAAGCTTCTCCTATGCATAAGCCAAACACTGCGCATGCTTATCTACGCATACTAATGCCTGCTGCAATAGACTTCTGAGATTTTGTAAGTCGTGTGCACGCAGCATCACAATGTGCCTTATTCATTCTCCTCGCGCAACCAGCGAACAACACTCCGGTATCTCGAATGCCGCTGCATTCGTCGCAAGAGAAGTGAGAGAATTGTATGAAAGAACTCGACCCTTTCACATGCGTCCTTCAGATTGAATGAGACTGAGCGGTAGACGTTGATAGGGCTGCCGTCTTGTGTGAGGTCCAATGCAATAGATGAAATTCGCGCCGGAGTAATGTCCATTTGGGTAATGTAAGCAGTGAGGTGGTGCCAAGATACCAAAAAAACACAATCGCTCACGTGAACCTTGGTCGGATTTTCGCTTACTCTCGCAGAAGCGACGCAAAGAAGGGTGCATACTTCTTGCCCCAACAGTTGGTGGAAAGTGCGGTTGTGCATCAAACGTTTGAACTACACTTCTGGTTAAATAAAAGGAGTATTCCCGCCCAAAGTAGACCTCACCTCGACCGGAAGCTTGGCAAGCTTCCTATCTGACCTTCCTAAGGTAGCAGCTACTTGTATCGACAGATCTACTTTGCTAGTACATGCTGCCCCACCAACACTAACGACCATACGATCCTCTGCGGGCATATCATGATGTAAAGACATCGGAGAAGCAGGGCAAGAAGAGAGTTTGGCCAAAATGGTGCCCATGGCCGAAAAGAAGTTACTGCCAGTGACCACAACCTCTGATTCAGATTTGTCTTCGGTGTATCTGTATTATTCGACGGACTGGCACCAGCTATCAATAGCGCTCGACGGACGTTTTGATCTGGCCAAGACAGCCCTCGTCAATGCACAAGAGCTTCGACCACAGATCCGGCGGCCGGGCTACCCACAGACCATTGTCGCCTTGCTCATAGCTGCTGTGATCGACATGTCCGGAGAGCCGGACGCCCAGGAAGCGTCGGACGCATCAGAGTCATCTGCATCCGACGAAGATTCGTGGCGCGCGGGAGCGCCCAACGGCGGCATGCAGTGTTCAGCTGTCAATGTCAGCTTCGCCCTTGTCTCATGTACTGCGCTAGTCGGACATACAACGCATAGCAGGTGCTGATTGATTGAACAATATTCACCTTTTCAACCGCAAAGTCATCATCTGGGATCCAAACGTTGAGCCGTCTCCTCAGTTTTTCAAAGTACTCAGACTCATGATCGGGTCCTGTTCCTTGCAGGTTTGAAAGACTTGCGGCCTCAAATATTGGAGGGTACAGTCCCGCTGTAGACCAATCCAATATCGCTATGGTACCATTGGAGCATTGCAATAGGTTTCTGGGCGCAAGCTCCTGATGGCAGAGGGATAAAGGCATACCTGTAAGCCGCAGCTGATGGTCTTTCCACTTTCTTTTCAAAGACCTCGGGCAACGACGTAGCCTTCTGTTGAGTGCTTGTTCGAGATCATCGACTGTGGAAAATGTCGTGTCTGCGGTGTTGTCACCCCATGGGAAACCCTCGGCAAGATTGCCGGATAAAGGGCCTGGTCGAGTCAAATTGTCTGCAATTGACAATGACTTTGAGTAGAGAAGGAAAACGGCTCGTGCGACTTTGTCGACAAGCTCGAGCATCGTCGCAGTTCCCATGGAGTCAAGGCATTCACCAGGAACATGTTCCATTATCAAGTATCCGGATGGAACCCCGTCGTGTCCAAGAGCCTTCATGAAGCGATAAGGCTGCGGAATCTTGACCTCATTCCCGTTGAGCAGGGTCCATGCAAACAGCTGGTTCGTATATTCATCCTCACGTAGGCCCATGCGGATTTTGGCGATGACTCCGTTTGCGAGCCTTTTGACTGATGCATCCCGACCCGATTGGGTTGGCAAGGTAGCACAGTAATTAACGATGTCTTGTTCGTCGCATTCGATGAAGTCTGTGGGTGTGCTCTGCCAGGAGAGGGTGGTGTGCGACATGAAGGCAGAAGTTTGCAGGCGGTGAAAGCGGGAGGAAACAAGAAGGATCGTCAGTCGGGCGCGGGGAAAGGACGACTAATCAAGGACTTATATAATCACAAACCCCTGACCTGAACTTTTCGTTGACCGCCACCAACGCCTCCGCAATGTCGCAAACATGGCTACAGTATCGCTCGTCCAACGCTTGAGATCGTCTACATTCGTCCTTGTTCTCCTAGGCGCTGGAATCTCAGCGCCATCCGACATCCCCACCTTCGCGGAGCTGCGAGAATGGAGAGGATACCCGTGTCAATGGCTGAATTCAGCCGCCGCATTTGAGCAACAGCCGGTGCTCGTCTGGTTCTTCTTCGAAACACTGCGCCAGATCATGTGTCGTGCGGAGCCAAACGATGCGCATCGCTCTCTGACTGAGCTTGCCGGGATGAAACCTCACCTCCTCACTATTAGTCAGAACATTGATGGTACCGAAACGTGGGTGTGCTTGTATTTAGGCATGTGCTGAGTTTCAGACAGACCTCTGTGAACGAGCAGGTCACCTACCACCTCAACTAGTTCCTATCCACGGCTCCATTTTCATGATGACATGCTCACGTCCGGGCTGTACCTACACCAGTCGCAGTCCCAGCCTCGAGCCGGCTGTACCGTCTTTGGTTTTGCCGACTTACGACATTTCGAATAGCAAGACACCTTTACCAACCCTGGAGATTTCTGAGCTACCGCATTGTCCCGCGTGTCGGACGCATCTGCTCCGCCGTGGTGTGGTGCGATATAGGGAACTGCTTCCAGCGGGAAGCTTAGATGCAATAGACAGGTGGTTTGGTGCAGTACCACGAGTCGACTTGATGCTTGTAATTGGGACTTCGGCAGAACTATCAAGCCAGTTCATTGATGATGCTCGACTCAGAGGGGCTTCTATTGCCCACTTCAATCTCCAATACCAGGATCAGATCGTGGAAGATGAGGACCTTTTCATACAAGGAGACGTTAGCACCACTTTGCGACGTGTTGTCCAGGAGCTTATAACAACGCCGGCGACAAGCCGAGCTTTACCAGACCATGGATGCACAGGTCATCTTGGAGAAGGTTTTGAATGATTACAGCTCCGGCACAGCGCACTCCGTCTATGATCACTGCAACATCAACGTCGCGTAATATAGGCTTCTGCAAATGCATCGGAAAGGCGGCCCAGTTGGACATCACTAAATAGACAACTCACAATTGGCTGATTCAAGCATTTTATGCACGAGGTTACGGCACTGACAGACTCTGCCTTGCCGTGATTTGTTATCATACCCAGTCCAGACGAATTCAACGTCAAGTGCATCTACTGTCTAACTACGTGTCGCTAGCGGAGCATGACTAGTCTGTCCCTAGGGACAATAGTTATATGCCCTCATTTCTGCTGTCCCCGGGGGCCGTGTTCGAAACTCAAAGCTAACTGTTGTCCCCGGGGACAACAGAAATGGAGTATCCGTCCTGTCCCCAGGGACAACGTTTGAAATTTAAAAACAGCTGTTGTCCTTGGGGACAGCCTTCTGCGGCCAGTTATCTTTGTCCCTGGGGACAAGTTTCAACCCTAACCCAAGGCCTTAAGACTGTTTTTCCGACATAGACT
>NW_022987049.1:0-10612 GCF_010093935.1 Zasmidium cellare ATCC 36951 | reverse complement strand
TATATGTCCCTCGACAGGCAGTCTTGTTGCCTAGCATAGGATGGTGCTGCCTATGGCAGCCTTGTGCACGTAGCAGTAGAAGCCAATCATCAACTTTCCGCGAGCACTAGAGGGAGCAATATAGCTGGAGTTAATACCTATGGCGTGGTGGAAGTGGCGCCGCCTGGAGCCGTCCTTTTGCGCCGGTTCTGGTCAAAAGTCGGGGCCGCAACGCACGGACCAACGTCCCGGGCTACACGATCCGTGCGCTGCTTGGCACCTCAGTAGGGCGCTTTATTCTTTGCTAGTCTACTTCATGGATCTCAAGCAGCATATACTGAACGCCATTTCAAACTTTTAGAACAAACAGCACACCTCGATACCCAAGTGCGCGACTGATCCCGATCAAGGTCGGCTTCATAGTCGGCATCTGCGGTGGAGTATGGAGTGAGAAGATAGGCATCAGGCTCGGCGATGTGATCAAGGATGGGCCGACGAGAGATCGCATAGCAGGCAATGAAGTCATTTCTTGCTTTGAAAGCACTGAATACGATGTCCCATTCAGCTTGCATGGCGTCCCTGCAGAAGACGACTTTGCTCAGCGTACCACGGAGATGCAGCAGCTAGAGATCTTAGGCTACGCCGGAGCACACTCAGCGAAGGTCTGCGTAGTTGACGGCCTAGGTGGCATGGGCAAGACACAGCGCTGTTTTGAGTATGTGCGCAAGCAGAAGGACGACCTTAGCGCAATATTCTGGCTAGAAGGATCGTCAAAAGAAGCTTAGCAAAGTAGCCGTACGACTACCGGGAGGCACGTCACGATACTCGACTACAGCGCTATCGCGAGGCCCCTGACAAGCGGCTGACAGTATGGACGCTTCGATTAAGCTGCCGCCGACTGGCTATCGGAGCCCGAGAGCACGCGGTGAATGCTATCCTCGATAACATCGACCGTGATTGGCAGACAACCGGAAGGACCCTCGAGCGTTTGACTTCACCACGTCTCTACCAAGGGCTGATCACGGGAATTTGCTACGAACAAGAAGACTTACCAGACTACATCAGCCGGAAGGTAGTCTTCGACTACACAGTGTTTATAATAATTTGAGAAGGGAGATAACAGAGACAAGGGTAAGCAAACAATTCGAGAGTAAGTGGATTCCCTTCTCCCACCAAAGGAAAGCTGAACTCACATTGGGCATGCCTGCAGATGCGAAATTGCTACTTGAGAAGCCCGGAGAACTTCCTCTTGCGTTCGTACAGGCCGGAGCATACCTCAAGCAGCCAAACATGGCTGTACATGAGAACCTTCATTTCTACAACGAAACTTGGGACGATCTTGTAGCCTATCAAGACATATATTCGCCGCAACAATGAGTTCAGCGAAGTGTGCTCACAATATGGAAGATTTCGTACGACCAAGTGGTTGCGGTGGACCCCAAGCAGCAAGACTCCTTGCCCAGTGAGGCTTCCTCTATGCCGGAGACATATGGTATGACCTAACAGCATCGTTGCTATACGTGGATAGAAGAGCTGCCGGAGGTGGAAATGAGGTGGATCTTCCGACTACCAAACTCTCGTTTAGGACCTCGTTAAGCGTGCTCAGTCAGTACTCGCTTGTAATATCGCGTGCCGAAGACGGCAGCTTCTCCAGCAACCCGGTCCTGCACGCATGAAGCGTACACTGTCGTCGCGATAGAATACCGAGATTAGCTGCAGACTCAAGCGATAATGCCAAATGCAGAGATTGCTGCTGCTACTCGCTTTCCTAGTAACCTCACTGGGCTACGATATTTCCTCCCCCATGCTGGGAGTGCAGCACAATAAAATTGCAGACCCCGTTCAGCAACACGATGACCTTTACGACACTGCGCACTGGACGGCTGAACGAGAAGCCTTGAGCGAGGTAGAGGGCCTGTGTCTGTGAGCGCTAAGAGGATATGAGGAGGCATGGGGACCAAAGCACACGTCAACGATCGACACCTTTAACGGCCACGGCCTCCTCTACTCCGATCAAGGCGATTTAGGCGAAATGAAGAAGGCGGAAGAGATGTACTTGCGAGCGCAAAGAAGATATGAAGCAGTCGGAGGCAGTTGCGAAGCTCACATTCGTGACTTGCAAAGACAATTTGCGAGACTTTGGCTTTGGACCTGGGGAAAGGTATATGTCTATAGGCACTCTTGTGCGCGAGTTGCTCACTCGCGTGTCGCTGGATTAGAGACGTGCTATGTCCAGTACAATTTCAGAACGGAACTGTTATAGCCCGTCTTGCTGTAACCACCACGCCAGACGGGTGTTCTGCGAGATACCCACATTCTGCGCAATGTCTTACCGCGAAAAATAATGAAAGGCGACAGGGAGCGACTATCGGCGGAACCGCACTTTGCCGTTATGATTATCGCGCTTTCCAACTTATGGCTACGTTATTCCTTTCCTTCACGAGTGACAAGAACCATCACAGTATCCAAGTCGCCCAGCATCACGCGGTATCGGCTCTTTTGTAGCTACACATGCTTCGGCAAAACTCTAGGCTCACGGAGCTGCTTACCCGTAATATCGAACCGTCTCTCAGTCTTGGCCTTGATGTCATTCTCATGCCTTTAATCCCCAACGTAGCGAAGGTACATAAATGACGTGACTTTGACAAGACCGATAATGTTGTGGATCATGAACACAGTACACCCTGTGTTGGAATCCTGCAGGCCTTTCTATCGTCAATGAACGCACAGGCCGTTGCTAACCTTGTATGCCTGTGCGTGAGCCCCAATGGCCCGTCCCGAAGGATCCGTCTGCATGCTCCATGTAGGCACCCATCTCTGCACAGTACTGGCGCAGTACGATGGGAAGTGCTCATCAAACATACACCTATACCAGTATGCTTCCTTCGAATCGGGTATATCGTCACCCCAATGGGGCTTCTCTTCCCTAATGTTGGCCGGAACCATTTGCTCATCGGTGACTGTTTTTTCCGCCTCGTGTTTAAGACTTTCGATCCAACTATAACCTACACCGTCACTAAATTGCTCCTTTTGCCGCCATAGGATATGCTGGGGAAGATATGGTTTCGCGCCTGGCTCGCCCTCTGTATCGAAAGCTTTGCGCAGTATGTACTTTTCGATGCGGTCTGGAGTGATCATCTTCTCTTGTGGGTCAATATTCATGGCAACGTCCAGGAATTGCTTATCGAGAAATGGCATGCGAGCCTCAACACCCCAGGCTGAAGTGCTCTTGTTTGCTCGTAAGCAGTCAGCCAAGTGAAGGTTTTGGATCCGCCGTATAGTCTCTTTGTGGAATGCGTTTTTGTCAGGTGCGTTGTGGAAGTAGAGATAGCCACCGAAAATCTCGTCCGAGCCTTCGCCAGAAAGCACCATCTTCACACCAATCGCCTTAATCTTGCGCGATAGCAGAAACATTGGCGTACTTGCGCGAATTGTCGTGACGTCAAAAGTCTCCAAGTGAAATATGACATCGTATAGAGCGTCAAGACCTTCCTGAATAGTAAATGTAAAGGCGTGATGCCGAGTGTCCAGGTATTTGGCCACTTCTTGAGCCGCTTTGGTATCTGGAGCGTCCGGCAAACCAATCGAGAAGCTGTGGAGCTGCGAAAGAATTATAGCTGAGTCGAGGTGGTAGTTTTCGTCGACACCGGCAAGGGTCTGCTCGCTCGTCCGAGACGGAAGTGCGGTACCATTGGCTATGCCGTTGATTGTCGGAGTGCTGGTGCCTGAAAGCGATGCCTTTTGCCGAGCACGCTCGTTCTGCAGGCGAAGCGTTTCTCGCTGCGCGATTGCGGCGACCAAAGAGCTGTCTAGACCTCCTGAGAGTAGCACGCCGTAAGGCACCTCAGCCATTAATCTCTTTCTCACGGACCGTTCGAACATTTCGCGGAGCACACCTAGATCAAGACGGCTTGTCGGGATGTACTTTGGCTCGACCAGCCATCTAGGAGTGAAGTATCTTTCGAAAGCACCGGTCTTGCTGTCGTAGACATGGCCCGGCGGGAAAGGGTCAATTCCATCGCATACAGGGTGCAGGCTTTTCAGCTCAGAAGCAAAGAACAGCGCGCCTTGTCAATGTCAGGAGCTGCGTCGGAATCTCAACTTCAATGAGTTACTCGACATACCTGGGTATGTCGACGACCGTCCAACATAAAAGCTGGTGATGCCGACTGGATCTCTTGCAGCAATCAAACGATCTTGCTTTTCGTCGTGCAAAATCCAGCTGAACATGCCATCTAGGAACTTAGGAGTATCGATGCCATTTTGTTGGTAGAGAGGTATAATGACTTCACAGTCTGAATGCGTTCTAAAAATATATGAGGTCTTCAACTGTTTGCGTAAAATCTTGTGGTTGTAGATTTCCCCATTAACAGCTAAGGCAATGCCTTCGTCTTGACTAAGCAATGGTTGCGAGCCGGTGTCGACACCGACAATAGCGAGGCGTTCGTGAACGAGGATGGTGTTGTTGGCTATGTGGTTTCCACTCCAGTCGGGACCGCGATGCTTTATCTGCTTGCCCATACGAATCGCTGTGGGCCGGAAGTTTTGTACATCAGGATGGCTGTCCGAAATGGTTTAGCAAAAAGATTCTGTGTACTGCAAGAAAGACACGCACCAATGGCACGCGAAGATACCGCACATGATTGCGATTGTATTAGTGTATCTTCTAAGGAAAGGATTGGTTAAGGTCGCTCGATACAAAAACGCTGTCGCAACGAGACTCGAACAGGCCTCGACCTACTCTAGATGTTCTTATGCAGATGTGTCTTCATGAGCCACCGAAAGACGGTTATTTCACAAACACTGCAGCCTATGTTAGAAAGATAAGGACCAACGCGACTCAAATTTGAGGCGAGTCTAGGAACAGCCTGTTCTGTTCTGTTCCAGCGCTGGACGATGCAAACATAATTATGTCAATAACTAATAAAGGCATGTGACAGCTCTCTCATTTATACAACCTTCATCAACAGCGCCATGCTTCTTGAAGGGCTCGTTATCCTTGTCTTACTACAGCTCGGAAGAGGAATATTCTTGGTTATAGATACAACGTCTGTTTGTTAGATAACTAGCGCACATGACATGTACAATAAAGCTAGCATTACTCTGCAACATACCTTATGCATGCAGCAGTGTTACGGGTGTTGGCTGATTATTATTATTATTATCATTATCTAATTATACCTCGATTTAGCTCCCTTGTGGGTCCATGCGGGCTGCTTATATCTATACCTGCTTACAAGGACGCAACCCGCGGCAATCGCCCATTTGTAAACTTCTTCCTTGTCAGTAGCCTAAACCCCTTCGCTCAGTAACGATATAATATCATGAGCTGTTCATGTCACAGCTTACGACGATGCTTACCCGACTTCGACGTCGTTCCTAGTTCTTCTACTCCGTTGTCGAAGTGGTACTCGAGACTTTTCTCCCAGAGTCTCCCCTGCGACAGAAAAGTGCGCAAAAGTGACCTGTACGTCGTCACTGCTTTGATACCCTCCTCAGTGCCTAAAGTTGTCCTTAGATCGCTCATCCGCGTATTATAGATCATCTTGTCACGACCTCGCCTGTATTGGGAACAGAACATGACGATGTGTTTAACGTTTAGCTGTTGCTAGCAGCATTCACAAAGCGGGCTTAGACAATCGGGGAAGTTTCTTCGCGCCAAGTATTGGTTAAGGCCGATATACTCCATGCGACGTAGCGTAGCTGAGATGTGTTATACCTTCTAAAGTCCTCGGTATAGAAAGTGTTATCTACGGGCCCACTTCGTAGTCTAAGCGGTAGTAGATGATAAGCCGGGCTGAATAGGGTGGAGCTAGCGGAAACTATAGTGGAGGCTCACGGCGGTCTCAAGAGTCGAAACAAGGGGCAATCTAAAAAAAGCATTTGGCTGTTGTTTCGGCGTCGGACGCCCCGGGTGCCGCATGAGTCAGCGCCGGACACTGTCCCCTGAAGTACGTCGCATCTGCCCAGTCTTCGCATTTGTATCTGGCTTCATTAGTATCAATTGCCTCCAAACCAGCTTGTCTACAAGATGACTACTCGTCTTATTCCCCATGCGGCCGTGTCTGCCTTCAGAGACTCTTCCGGGTTTCCGATACCTATCTCGGCGAGTGACAACGGCACAAATCAGGTCACTACAGCAGACCAGCGAATTATCCGCAAAAGCTCTCGCAAAGTGGCCCAGAGGGCGGCTAGCGGTGAAGTAGGCGCCCGGTTAGACTGTCTGTCGATGGACGAAGTGGAGCGCGCCCCGGGAAATACTCAACTGCCTGACACGGAGGTGTCTTTGCTAAGTCTGCTACAGAAGCAAGACACGAATCAAGCGGACGCTGTCAAGCAGGTTCTGAATCACATGTCAGACCATGCAGAAGAGCACGCACTACAGATGGCATTGGTGTGGCGCTACGCAAAAGAGCATGAAGTATGGAAGAGCTGTACAAATCCATATTGGTGGACAGAAGATGTGTTTTTGAACAGTCTCGACGGAAACCAGACCGTACGACTGTGTATTCAGTTTGGAACGTCCACGGACGTTGCGCGCCGGGGAAGATCAACATCATCCAGCGAAATTGGGGCGAGAAGTGGTATAATCAAGCACGTCAGAGGAATATCTTCCCGCCTGCCGAGCGCGGAGCTGCAAGTCTCTCAAAAACCATGCTTAGACTCATCGCCAATGTGAGCAGCTCTGTGACTCTGAGCCAGGCATTGGAGTTTCTCGAGCACGCTATCCAAGATCGGACAGCGGTTGGATCGCGGAGAATGTTGGGCTGGAAAGCTGCAACGACCACCCATCTTATGCTCTGTGACGTGCAATCGCTCATAGCGCATGTTGAGGAAGAACGGCCAATGTCTGCCACGAAGACGTCACAAAAGACACAGCCTACAGGCTCAGATGAGGAAACCCTGGAGTTAATTAGCTCGAAGGGAATATCAAGTCTCTCTGCTTTTGGAAGCTCAACGCAATCGAAAGGTAAGGCACCTCATTTCAATTACAAACGAGAAAATGAACCCGCAGCTGCGTAGTCAGAGGAGAAAAGCGAAGCTCCAGACGACAGATGATGTCGAGCAACTGCAAATTATTCTTCAAGAGGTATCAGCAAGAAGAACTGGTAAAAGGAAGCCACAGAGCGTTGCAAACAACAACAGCGACATACAAATGACTAGACAGGAAGGTCGAAGGAGCGAGATAGTCGTGGCAGCCACGGCGTCACAGGCAGGCAAGCGGAAAACCGTCGAGCCCTTGCAGTTGGACCATAAGACTTCTCGTGAGAAAAGAGCTCGGATACGAATGGACCGGCGACAGTCGATAGTGGACGCCCCCGATTTGCCCCTTGAGGCTGTAAGTGGCAGCGTAATCGCAGACGTGCCACCCGATGGTCGGCAAGACCATTCAACGACTACAGGCACAGTTAAGAGGCCTCCGCAGGTCGATCGCGCCCAGCAAGAGAAGGTGGATTCGCATGTCGTGAGAGACAGCGCGACGGAACGAGAGGCCAGGTATCAGAGCTCTACAAATTCTCCTACGGCTGAATTCGAATTTGTCGCTAATGGGAGCGCCTCCGAACACTTGGAACATGCTACTGGTCCTCGTGAAAAGCAACACGACCAACCTCTAGACTCTTACAACCATTGCACATCATGTGGTGGAAGCTGTTCAGCATGCGAGGTACCATCAGGTTTCAATGAATTCGAGCGCCGTAACCTATACTCGGCCGCCCACCGGGCCTTGGAGCTAGAGGCGAGAGCTCCTCATGCCACAGTGCGCAACTGGGTAAAGCCTATCAGATACGCAAGTTGCAGCGTAGGATTGCCCCAGGGTCCTGGAGAAGTGTGTATAGTATCGGCAAACAGCTTCTTCTCTGAGGCGACGAAGGGACGTCCTCTAATGCGGCCTATCATCCTTCGTGAAGGCTTCGATGATGCCGATGAATGATCTGCGGCGAGGTATGCGGATCAGCTGGATACGGCTTTTGCCGACCTGGAGGTTGACGTGCGTTAGAGAAAGGGTCTCTAAAATGAGCCGTCTGTGCCGGGCGTCTCCAGCCACTTTGTTGAGAAATCCACCAAACATGCTAAATCTACCAGACCTTACTGAAGCCATCGCGCCGGCGTTCCTTCGACAAGATCGATTCCGATTGCTAGATCTCTTAATCGAACGCTGTAAAGCAGATGCTACAAAACATTTGGGGAAACAACTTCATCTGTTGCCCTTTGACGTGGGAGGCAGCCGAAGATTCAACATTCTTGGATGGCCAGGTGCTTTCTCTGGTGCTCACGTCGACAGCAGTGGAGCGACATGGGTCCGCAATCTCTTTGGACAAAAGCTTTGGATGTTTGTGCCCGAGGATCTAATGACCCCAGCCGATTGGGAAGAACTTGCAGAGGACGGTGATGACTGGAACCCCGGCAACAAAGCCCGAGCTATTGTGCTACAGCCAGGAGATGTGTTTGTGATGAGACCTGGTCTTGTCCATGCTGTATACACTCTCGGCGATTCTGGGCCTAGCCTAATGATAGGTGGACTCTTCTTGGATAATCAGGACCTCATTCACACTCTGCAGACGTTTCACAGAATTGGGAAGAACCAACGCATCACGAATGAGCCTATTTCCCATCAGTTCGCACAAATTATCTCGAGCCTGGAGTGTATAATTCGAAGGAATTCTGCGCCATACTTCTCGACTCCAGAGGATCTGGATGTTTTTACAGACTTCTTGACGAGACTGCGTGCACTCGGCTGCGATTGCTCAAAGTGTGACGAAGAATGTACGTGTGCGCGCGAAAGTCGTCGTTGTACGCCGCTCTGCTCCGTGCATGTCTTTGGTGATGCGATGCTAAGGTCTTGCATGTCAGAAGAGTACTGCTCCTGCCATGTAAAATCGTGCCGCAGCGTACGCATCGGAGTCATGGGCTTGAAGCGCGTCGAAGGGCCCTGAAGCGCTAATTCCTCTCGACGAACGCCTGCTGGAACGGAGGTCAACAATGCAACGGAACAGGACACTCGTAAGCGGGACAACGGCTCGATGGAGAACTTCAAGAAACCATTAGACTTCGACGATGAATGACTGCTTACAGGGCCACGCATCCCCACAATCTGAGCAGGATTTTGTAGAAGACTTACGCTCCCAACTCAAAATGAACCGTCATTTAGCTTGTGCGACCGTGGACGGACATCATAGACGCCGAGTTGGATGGCGCACTCGTCGAATTGAAGTGTTATGTCGGAGGTGTCTAAGGAGGAAAGACGCTTTGTGTTGGGCGTGCTGGTGAAAAAGTAGGACTGACACATGGACCTGTACAGATTGTTTACAGGAGCTCCAACGTGCTCCTACAGTGCGGAAGTATAGTCGTATCTGGATCTCCGGCATCTGCTATTTCATGCGAATCCGTCTTCTAGCGCAGCAGCTACGTGAATCAACTATCCACTTCTGCGGGCTGAGGCTCACCGAGGCTCAAAACTACGTTTCCACAAACACAGCAGAGTGTTCCATGATATCAGAGCTTCCAGCTGACTGTCTGGAAATGCTCTTTCAGCTCTTCGTTACGTTTTGGACAGACTGCCCTAGTGATGGAGACCTCGATGCTACTGCGATTGCACGCTTTTCTGGGGTGCTAGGTATCCGTCCTTCGGAGCATGCATTTCGAACGGGGTACGACTACACACCTTACCTATCAGCCCTGATCTGGGTAGGGCGGTTGGTACTACTGGAATACGCAATGCCACTTCGGGGTTACAGTAGTCTCCCTGTCCCATGGCCGAGCCGTGAAGCATATCCTGATATTAGTGGACGGCTTTGTACCCAGATTCGTCCAAAATATTTACAACGCGGAAGCCTATCGCCGCTGGGGTATCTCATCGAAAGACTCCAGCACGGTAGAGCGATCGCGAAGCGCGAAGGACCACGGACGAACATCTCGTGGTCACCGGATGGCCAGACCTTGAGCATCGGCCAAGCAGACATTACGATACCGCAGTTTCGACTTGCTCTCCATGGTGTGATCACTAGAGTCCAACAGCAGCTTGAAGATCTGCTGTTAGGTTGGTGGCCTGATGTCCAACTCCAAGACATCCATGATGACATGTCTAACAGGCGTCCCGGGTACTCTTTTGTGTCCGAACCAATGAACAATTTACAATCAAGCTTCCGAGTGCTGAGCAGACGTGCTTTCTCGACACAAGGACGCTTCTCAGTCACAGGCTCTGGGTTGGATGCGGAGCGTAAGACATGTGAGGCCGGGCGCCCACCAGATGAGGACGAAAGAATAGTGGTCGAGATGGATTCAAGACAACAGCGGAAACGTAGAGGGCTCATGTGGGTGGAATTTTTCACTAAGAGACTGACTAAGGCGATCCATGTCTATAATTGCAACCTGATGAGATGTGGTGCCGAAAGAGACGTATGGCGCTAAAGGGTGTCCGGGCGAATACATGAAGAGTAGACGTGGTGAGTGCAGGGCAAAGAACTTAGTCCGGGTTTATATGCGACCGAATGAGGTTGAAACTAGGCGGGTAGCACTAGCGGCTGTCTGCATTACGACGGATCTCTTCACCGCCAACCTTCCGAGTGATCGAACTTTCGCGCGTACCGTTGGGACGTTGTGAGAGCGTTATCTCTTGGGACGGAAGGTCACG
>NW_022987048.1:0-10613 GCF_010093935.1 Zasmidium cellare ATCC 36951 | reverse complement strand
GAGGAGGAGGACGAGCAGGACGAGGAGGAGGACGAGCAGGACGAGCAGGACGAGCAGGACGAGGACGAGGATGAGGAGGAGCGGGAGGAGCGGGAGGAGCGGGAGGAGGACGAGGAGGACGAAGGGGTCGAAGAAGATGGTCGGGCAACACTCCGAGGAGAGGAACCACAAGCAGAGATCGACAAAGACGTCCACGATGAACGGGAAGACGGCGAGGATAACACCTTGCAAAGTGACACGGGTGCGCGTGGGCGGGCATGGCGGCGCGAGCACGCCGCACGACGAGAAGAAACAGAGTCTACTCCCCGCCAGACCCACGAGAGTGACAACGGTGACGACGAGGACGACAACATCGGAAGCGACAATTGCGGCGACGACAGTAGCGATGACAACGGTAATGAGCATACCGAGAACGACACTCGCAAAGCCCGGGGTAGTGTAAAAGACATTCAGTGCCAGCCCTCCAAAACTCCACCTGGCGCGTATGCCGAACAACGTCAAGATGACGCCGAACCTGGAGGGCACAGCATAACGTCCGAGTTCGTGAGAGCTGCCCTTGCCCAAAACTCCCCTCATCCTCGCCCATTCTCACGCTTCACCGAAGCCGTGACCCCGTCTTCACTGTCTTCTCAAAGTGCAGTGCCAAGCCCAACGACTCACGCCACACCGGTCCCGCCGCGTCCCCACATCGACGATCCACACAGAACATCAGGCAATCTTACCAACAAATCCCCTTCTTCCGAAACGACGGCGGCGGCAGCTCCGGCGACACTCCCAGCACCACGACCACCACCACCAGAAGATGAAAGCCACGGGAGTTCGTCATCGGAGGACACGCTGCTACACGACATCAGGTCGAGATACTCACCGGTCATCGAGCGACTGGTGCGTGAAGCAAGTCGCGCGGACGCGGATCCCGACGTCCAACATCAGCGGAAACTCCAACTAGAGTGGCTGCGCCCGGGATCATGGGCAAGCATATATGCAGAGCCCCAGGAAGCGATCGGAAAAAGCTCGACGCCCGCGGAAGAGGCCGATGTGTGGTATCTCAGCTGGGAAGCCCTTCGCGACTACGTCGACCGTGGCTTTGTCTTCGACCGTCCAGTCGTCGTCAAGCAAAGTTTCCGGGACAGTGGCATGTACAATCTGGAGGACTACATGGCCATGCTATGGCAGCGCTTCGCTGACCAAGATATCGACGTCCAGAACAGTCAGACGGGTCTCTGCTCCAGTATCTCCATGGCGGACTACTGCATGGCCGTGTCCAAGCTCGACTTGACGTCGAGCGACTCCGCGACGCGCGTGAGCAATGCGCTCAACTTGGGCAGGATGGCACGGGCCGATGAACCTCTCCTGACAAGGCTTCCTCGATTTCGACTGCTGTCGACCCTCGTGGATCGACTGAACGGGGTGGTGGGCAAGAACGAAGTTGCGAAACCCGCCGACATTGAGAGCAGCTTGCACTTCAATCTCCTTGGCTTCTCGGGCGCCTTCAGTAGATCACATGTCGACTACCTGGTCGGAACTTGGGTCAGGTGCCTCTTCGGCAGTAAAGTGTGGATGATTGCCTCCCAGATGCAAGAGGAGGACTGGCAGCGTTTCGCGCGCGACGGCTGCAACTGGTCGCCAGAGGGTAAAGGACGTATCCTGGTCTTGGAGCAGGACGATGTTCTCTTGATGCCGCCCGGTCTCCGCACCGTCCACGCCGTCCTCACTCCCGAGCCGAGTCTCGTGGAAGGCGGTATGCTGTGGGACGAGGTCACCATCCCACAAATTCTCGAGGGACTGTTATGGATCGGCAAGAACCAGGCGTGCACCAACGAGCCGGTGGCTTATCAGTTGCCCGGAATCATCGATGCCCTCGAGCAATGGGCCGAGCAGTTCTTGGACACCTCCTCGAGCGAAGACGAGCAAGATGTCGAGTATACGAGCGCGGTGAGGGACGGTATTCGCGCTTTGCGTGCGTTGGGCTGTGCGTGCGGGTTGCGATGCGAGAGCTCTGCAGATTGCATTTGCAAGCGTGAGCAGCGTCGGTGCACTTCTTGGTGTCTGCGGCACCCCCTCTTGCAGCCTCGCGAGATGCGCGACGACGAAAGCGCACCCCGGGGTGCACGTACAAAGAACAAGGACGGAGGGAGCTTTTACTGTATGCACGATTGAAGTGGTGCCTTGCGCTCGACTATGGTGTCGTTGCGGAATGTTATTGGTAATACTGGTTGTGCCCCTCACGGAGTAGAACTTGCGATGAGTAGGAGATGATTGTCACGAAAGGTGCACGGGTGGAAGAGAAGAGGTTCTCTGTCTGCGAATGAATAATTGCGACAGTCCTGGTTGGCAGTCACATACGACGCAGCCATTTGGCCCCATTTCAGCCTTTTGTCTCACGCTGACGCAGTCGTGGTGCTCCATTTGAGTCCCGAACACTCCCCTATTCCGTACTTTCCTGCGCGGAAGGGCACGCGCAAGTGCACAGGAACCTACTCGTAGCCCGACATGTTGCCCCCCCGGATATAGTGCGGAGTCGGGCGCAAGCGGCGCACGGATCATGTTTCCCGGGAAGATGATCCGTGCGTCCCGCTATCCGCGATGAGATAAACATGGGAGCCACTAAATCTTGGTGGATGGGCATCAAACATCGGTGACTTTCTCACTATCTTTCCATCAATATTAGCTAGGCATCACGATCGTGCTGGTCATGTCCTCCAGATCAGATCTGGTATGTTACAAAGCACTGCGGCAAAGCCCTCGAATTCTCCAAGCAATTGACACCCCTCTGCGAGCGGTCTTTGGCAATTTGGTGTCGGCGTGTAGCTATAGTATCCTCCAAGCTGGGATCTTTGCCCATAGTCACCGAAGCGGAACTTACAGCATGTATCACCACAGATACAGCGAGAAGCGACTTCTTCGCGCGGCAAGATCCCCGTCTCACACAGTGACAGCACCACCACGAGCAACATGCGAATGTAGGCCAATCGAATCACGCAGGCCGTACTCCTTGCACGAGGATGCACATCCAGCGGTTGCAACCTCGCAAACCTAACCGCTACCCGCCATAGTCCTGTCTGGACTGGAAGCGGTCTCGAAGCATAGCATGTTTCGTAACCCGTGCTTCGAGGGTTCTGGGCCAGTCCTGCGAGCTCTACGCCGCTAGTAGTGCGGCGCCAGATTCTCTGGTTGAAAGATCGTTTTCCAGCAGCGTGGAGTCTCTCTGCCGCTACGTCGTCAAAGTACATTCGCTACATGGTGATGGCGAGAAGACGCCCGTTGGAATGCGGGCTACATTGCTTACTTCCTTGTCAATCTGGGCGGCAGCGGCCATTTCAGGAGACGTCTGGCTCTCCACGACTCCGCGGACGGTCACCGGGATGCTCCTGGCTCGCCAGGCGGACCCCTCCCCGCATCGCTTGGTGTTCACTGACGAGACTACAGAAGTTGCCCGGTCCTTTACGCTGCGTTGCGGTACGCCTACTTGCACAATGAAAGATTTGCTCCAATCCAATGGAATGGGTGTCGATGTCAAGAAGATCGATCGCGATTTTTTCTGGGGTGAGCTTCGATTGCTCGGGAGGTGCTTCGGCATTTTTGTGATTGTCCATGTTTAATCACGGGGTCAGTCTTCTCGACTGAGGTTTCGTCGATGATTGAGATGAGTCCGATATTCGTCGCTCGCAGTTGACGACGATGACCAGTGACGATAGTCCACAGGGGTAGAGTATTTGGGCGAAGCGATTCCCGATCTTGCCATCGTAATTGACTCGCAAGGATGCCCTTGCGGCTTAGAACCCCCGGGATCTCTCGGCGTCGTCTTTACAAATCGCGCTGACGTGTGTAATGTTTCTTCTATTGACCACGTATCAGTGATGTGGAACTGCGAATTCGCGCCATGGCTTCTCATCTGGACAAGCGGCCGAGAAACGACTTCAATGCGATCTCGATGCAACGCTTAATCTGTCCTCGCTGCCTGCTCCCTCCCATCCACAGACACCGACAGTCGAGTCTTTGCACGGGTCATCTGAAAGCACCGATGTCCCCACACCAAGTCCCGGTACGGAATGTGGCTTAGGAGCAGAAAATAACAGCCTTGGCCGATCTCGACTTCGGGCATATCTGACTGTACCCCGGCGTCTGAATTTGACGGGTGTGCATTTTACGATGAATTTTGCTCTTGCGATTGCTCGGCATTGACATTCACATCGTTTGTGCGAATACCTCTGCTGCGGGGGCAGATGTTCAGGTAGGCTGTTTAGATGTCTTTCATTGCGTGCCACGGCAACCACGACACAAATCTTTCAGCAGCAGGTGCACAACGAGCGCTTCTGAAATCAGTGACAACCTAATGGACAATTCGTAACCCGAAACAACCTTAGTTCGCATAACCCGTTAAGATAATGCGAGCTGTGATTGGCCGCATCGAGCGGCTTGGCAAGCGCCTTCCTCCTGCATCATATTACTAAGAGTTATCAGATAATATTCTGCTGCGCACAGTCGTCCCGGGTCTGGCCAAGCGGGAATGACTAGCTGCTCGATCGTTGCAGCGAGAGTGCGACACTCTGTCGGATGAACGCTCTGTCATTGTTTCATTGGACCGTCTCGTCACCTGCACCACTTTGATCGCCTCAATACTATTCATCTGCCACTGACACGTAGCGGGCCGCGCCAACATCAGTGCTCGGTCGAGCATTCGACCTCACCAACTCTCACGCACTGCACCGCCAAACGTCGACCAAGATGCGCGGGGAATGTTCGCGGGCGGAGGAAGACGTCTTTGGCCCGGTGGTTCAAGGTTGCCTCGACAACTTCGACTTCACCCTGCTTTTTGAGGAGACCGTGTTGTTCGTGCTCCCCGCCTCGTGTCTGCTCCTGCTCGCGGTCGTATGGCGCATCCCTGTACTCATCCGCGCCGGCGTAGTGGTGAGAGCATCTTGGCTGGCATGGTGCAAGATGGTACATGGTCCGCGTGGAAGGCCGCACCTTCAAGCTCGCTAACGCCCGACAGGCCGTCTACCCTTTTCTATTCATTTCGCAGATCCTCTTCCTCGCCTTCACCGTGAGCGACGACTCGGCCAACACGCGAGCGACGATTGCTGTCAACGTCGTCATGCTGATCGCCGTCCTTGTTATGGGGCTTCTATCTCACCTAGAGAATCGCAGAAGCCTTCGTCCATCGTCCCTCCTGACACTGTATCTACTCGCCACCACCCCGATGAACGCGGCACGGTGCCGCACGCTCTGGAATATGCCAAGTTCGAACGCAGTCATAGCCACCTTTATTGTTTTTACTGCTCTAATAGCCGTCGCACTTGGGCTCGAGTTGGCCCCGAAAGATACGCTCGTACTGGGCGAGATCGAGCAACCGTCGTCAGAAGAGATGCGCGGTATAGTAGAACGCTCGCTGCTCACTTGGATCGTGCCAACTTTCGTGTATGGCTACCGAAACTTGTTCGATACGGAGACGCTGCAATCGATTGATCCTAAGTTGGCTAGGAAGAGAATGAAGGAAACAGTAATCACTGGTATGGAGGTCCCAACATCGAGTACCGAGTCACGGATTGATGATACATCCCCAGGCTAATCGGCCCACGCAGATCCTAGTGCTTCGCTGTTTCGAGGACTTTGGGAACTCCACTGGTATGATCTCCTGAGGCCGGTAATACCACGGCTCTGTTATACTGCTTTGACCTTGGCGCAACCATACCTTGTACAAACCTCCACCGAGTGGGTAGAAAACCAGAATAGCTTTGATCACTCACAGAAAGGTGGGGCACTTATTGGTGCATACGCCTTGGTATACATTGGCTTAGCGGTCAGTCATCCCCTTTGCTTCACCCGGCAGCCGTCTGTGATGCATGTGCCCAGTCGACTGACTGGACCGACGCTAATATCCCTAGGTCACGTATGCGCTTTATCGACAAGAAGCCGTACGAGCTGCCACTACCATGCGAGCTAGCCTTACCGACTTTATCTTCCGACGCCTTCCGCAGTTCGACTCAGGCGGTGGACTTGCTGGATCCGCTACAACCATGGTCAGCGCGGATATCGAGCGCATTCAATTCGGCGTTCGCGAGATTCACGAAATCTGGGCCTATTTGGTGTCTGCTGTTATAGCTCTATACCAGATTGAGCACAGCATTGGGGTTGCAATGCTGCCCGCGCTTGGCATCGCGATTGGTATGATTTTGAAGCCGCCACGCTCGGAAAGATTGGTTGCTGATCGGAAGTTCGGCAAACAGTCACTCTAATCATCACGATGCTTGTATCGCTTGGCGGCAGCAACGCTCAGAAAGTGTGGTTCCAAGCCACCCAAGACCGTGTTTCTCAGGTGGTCCAAATTTTGGCAGATTTCAAGAGCGTCAAAATGATGGGTTACACAGCCAGGCTTATCGAAAATCTCTGCGCCGCGAGGCTCCACGAAGTGAAGCGTTCTCAGAGATTTCGCGGGTTCCTGATTGTGGTCGCCACTTTAGCACAATCCGTCACTGCGCTGGTCCCAGCTTTTGGCTTCGGGACTTACGTGCTATTGCACAGGTCCGGCGATGGCCCAGTCTTGAGCGCCGGTGCTGCTTTTGGGACTCTGACATTCTTCAGTATCCTTAGCTCGAGTATAGGGGGCATGCTCCAAGCAGTGTTTGAGGTAGTGACCGCCGTAGGTTGCATTTCGCGCATTGAAAGCCTGTGCAAGAAGCACTACAGATCAGACCCTCGTCGAGTAACGAACAGTCCGCACTCAAGCGTGGCCCTGAACCACGCCAGCGCCAAGTACAACGAAACCGGCGATGATATCATCCACGACGTTAGCTTCAACGTCAAACCTGGCACGATCATGCGCCTTGTTGGCCCGACGGCATCTGGGAAATCCACACTGTTGAAAATGTTGCTGGGCGAGGTGCGTTTCTGTACGGGAGAGGTAGTTGTGGGACACAGGGTGATCGGGTACTGCGATCAGGATCCGTGGCTGGACAATGTCAGCATCCGGGAAAATATCATTGGACCTGCAATCTTCGTCCCGGGACGTTACTTGGAGGTGATTCGCATATGTGCGCTGGAGACTGACCTGGGTAATATTCCGCAGGGAGATGCTTCAATCTGCTTTGGGCACGGTGCCAATTTAAGCGGAGGGCAGAAGGCTCGCATTGTTCGTCATGATATGGACGGATTCGATAGAGAAGGTTGCTAACAATCTGCAGGCCTTGGCTCGTGCATTATACGCATGCTCCCCGATCATGGTTTTGGACGATTGTCTCGGCGGGTTGGATGCCAACACGGAGCATTTTATACTGGAGAATCTCGTCGGCGTGCACGGGTTTCTTCGAGAGCATTCAATCACTACGTTCTTGGTCTCGAGTTCACGTGAGTCCAGCCGGGTTGGTCGCTGATGTCTCGTAGCCACTAATATGGGTCTAGGAAAACCCTTGCCTCCGGGTATCGCAAGACTTTCGCTGGGAGCAGACGGGTTTTCAATAGAAGAGACCGCAGATAGTCCGCCCTCCGAATCGCCATCGCTCGAAGATTCCATTGAAATGGACAATAAGAGATTGAGTGACGACGATGCAAGCACAAGACCTCCGCTGGCTTTAGAAGCAAGCGGCGAACCCGGCGAAAAATACAAAAGGGGAAGAGAAGGTGCTCTCTACTCCATGTTCATCAAAGTCGGTGGGCCATGGAGTTTGTTGGTGTTCACATTCCTGACAATCATATTTGTGGTCGGAGTCACTTACCCTCGTAAGTTCGTCGTGCATTCGAACCGATTTCGTCCTTCAGAGAAGCTAACAGACAGTGACACGGCAGAGATCTATCTGGATTCCTGGGTCTCAAAAAGTGCCGCACAGCAGCACAAAACCATTGGCGCATTTTTGGGTGTCTTCTTCGGTTTGAGTGCTTCATCGATGCTGGCGTTTGCAATAGCCTGCACACAGTTCACACTCGCCATCGCTCCACGCATCTCCATCGTGTTTCATGCCAAGTTGGCAAAGGCACTTCTTTGGTGAGTCATATCGCGTTGATCGTGTCTCATCATCTTGCGTTATGGTTGGGGTCATTGCTAACGCGACCTTTTGCGATACTAGCGCTCCTCTTTCGTTCTTCTCGAAAACGGACGGAGGTTCAGTCACTAACAGGTATACCTCCTATACATCGTCGGGCTCCAAGCCGCTAGAATATGATGGCTGATGTATTCTTCTAACAGATTCGCCCAGGATCTTGCTATTATAGATCAAGAAGTTCCCCTAGCCTTGATTGGTACGGTCCTCACTATTCTACAGCTACTTGGCCAGTGCGTTACACTGATTATCGGATCGCACTACGCTGGTTTCGCTATACCGGGCATGCTAATAATGGTATACTGGGTCCAATCTATGTACCTACCGACGTCCTACCAGTTACGTTTGCTGGACCTGGAGGCCAAAGCTCCGATCGTATCACTGTTCGTTCGATCTATTGAAGGCCTAGCGACCATACGGGCCTTCGGGTGGATGGAACCGATACAGCGCCAATCAAGGGTGTATATTGCCGCGTCCCAGACGCCGTTCTATCTCCTAGCAACTGCGCAAAATATGCTTAGTCTTGTTCTCGATTTTTTGACCGCACTGCTGGCAATAGTCGTCATTTCCATCGCAGTTGGAACGAAGGGGGGAGGAATCGGATTGTCCCTGTTCAGTGTAGTTCAGCTGGGCACCTCTACTAAACTTTTGATCGCCCAATGGACGGAGCTAGAGACGTCTCTAGGTGCTATGAAAAGGATCGACGACTTCTCTAAATCGACCCCCCAGGAGAGTTCGCCCAGCAGAAGCTCGGCGCCGCCTGCAGACTGGCCTAGTAAAGGCGAGATCGAATTCCGCGATGTTTCGCTAGGCTACAGGTGAGTAACTGGACAGGATTTCACATGCTAGGGGCAAGGGGCGGAGCTAATCAATTCTAATAGTAGCGATGGGCCTGTCGTTATATCTAATCTGTCACTTAAAATCGAACCAGGGTGGAAGATTGGGGTCTGCGGGCGCACGGGAAGGTAAGAAATCGAGTCTCACTGCCGCTGCGTGTTTGAACCGAGATATTGACTACATTGCCACAGCGGAAAGAGCACCTTTATTTCCTCCATCTTAGGCCTCGTCCAAGTGCAGCAGGGTTCTATCCTCGTCGACGATATAGACATCTCTCGCCTGGAGCCAGACCTGCTGCGTGCGAGCATTACAGTGGCTCCGCAGAGCGCCGTAATGTTCCGGGCCAACGTGCGGAGCAATCTTAGCCAAAATGCAAGAAAGACTCCTAGCGATGCAGAAATGATTGAGCTCTTACAAAAGTGCGGAATATACGACAAGTTTTCAGAGCGAGACGGGCTCGATACACTTATTACAGAGGATCTTCTCTCCTATGGCGAGCAGCAGGTGTTTTCGATCGTACGAGCAGTCCTTCACAAGAGCCGTTTAGTGCTGCTTGATGAGCCTACGAGCAGGTAAGCACGATTTGCTTTGGGTATTCGGCTGAAAATATCGTTACGTGTTTTGTAAAAAACAATGCTGACCACACGCGTGCAATAGAGTCGATAGTAGTGTCCAGGAAACTATCGACGGTGCCGTTATGAATGGCTTCGAGGGTTCGACACTGATCTACATCGCCCATCGTCTGGAGATCCTCTCAAAATTTGACCGGGTTATTGTTATGGACCAAGGCCGGATTGTTGAATTCGGAGAACCGCAGACGCTGCTGCAGTCGCCCGACTCGCTCTTCGCGAGTACGTACAGTAGGGCAACTTCGCAAGTAAGCAGCCGCGATACATTGTAACAAGATTGGAGCCGACGAAGTTCTGATTACGTCTCCTCTGGCTTGAGACCACCATGAACAAGCATTGAAGAGCTCCGTGATCGGTTGTGATGTTGAGCCAGTTCCACAGCACGCTCTATAACGACTGTTACAAGTGCTGAAGATCTCATACTTATCTAGAACATACAGAGAGGAATTGCGTGACCGACAGCGGGTTTTCTGACCTCTCGAGAGGTTTGTGCATGGTTGGGAGCAATTATTATTGAAAGTCACAAGCGTTCGAAAAAGCGTTTGAATTATTGCGTCACTTGTTCTTGAATACACCATAGAATCAGACATCTTGAAGCTGCACCACACGATCTCCCAACTAAGCCAAAGTAATCGGGCGAAGCACATGAAACGTTGGGACAAGGCGATGCAGTCATGTCTCCCGTACGCTATTATGAACAAGTTCTGAGAGCAATTGATCCATGATGTGAAAGTCATTTTCATCGCACGATCAGGCTATCATCTTGCCAAACATTTGGAAACTCGTCATTTCACTGTTACCAATCTTACGACGTTGAGAAATCAGTCCACATTTCCCAAGCAGAAGTCGGAACAGAGCTTTGCCTGCTTACGAGTATGCCGGCGGTAGGCGGCTGCTATGGCTTTACGCAATGCCAGTGTTTAAGCAGAGGGGTCGAAGAATGTTCGGCGTCACAGTATCGACAAGTACAACCTTTCCGGGGTTTTTGGAAAATTTGGTGATGAAAAGGTTGATTGAGCTGTCTGTCTCACTGCTGGGTGCTTTATATCTTCGAGTGCGTCTATGGTGGTCTGGACCCCCTTTCCGGCAATCTTCAACAACCCCCCTTTGT
>NW_022987047.1:0-11801 GCF_010093935.1 Zasmidium cellare ATCC 36951 | reverse complement strand
GTTACAGTCGTCGTCGTGCCGTTCCGTGCACTGCTCGAGAATCTGCTGGCAAAGGCAAGAGCGAGAGGTATCGACAGCATCGAGTGGAGGAGTGCGGCGACCCGTCGTGCTACATTGGTGTTCGTCAGTGCAGACAACGTCGCTGGCACCGGCTTCATCGGACACTTGAAGCAGTGGGAGCAGAAGGGTGTATTACGACGAGTGTTCTTAGACGAGGCACATCTCGCATTCAAGGACAATCACTGGCGAGCAAAGCTAGCCGGGCTACATCAGCTTAGAGGCACTCGATGTCCGCTGGTAATGCTCACTGCGACGCTACCGAAAACACTCGTGCCGGAACTAGAGCACTGCATGGCAGCGCAATACGCTCGATACATCCGCTGCTTAACGATCCGAGCGCGCACTCGATACATCGTCGAAGAGGTGAAGCGAGGGACGCTCCGCGAGCGGGTCTTGGATCTGTGCCGTCGTATACAGGTGCAGCTGGGTCAGAACCGCGGCGTGGTGTACTGTAAAAGCCGTGCCGAGTGCGAGGAGCTAGCGAGAGAGTTGGGAGTGATATATTTTAGGGGGCAAGAGGCCGACAACCCGGAGCGGCTGGAGCACTGGCTCAAACAGAACGGCTTGATCGTGGCGACGTCTGCGCTCGGGACAGGCGTGGACTTTGAGCGGATCGTGTTCACGCTGCACGTCGACATCCCGTATGGCATGGTCGATTACGCACAGGAGTCAGGCCGAGGGGGGAGGGCTGGTGAGGACGTGGATTCGCTCTTGATCTACGAGCAGGGTGGCGCAGACCGGGCATACAAGCGAGCACGCAACTGCGACGAGCGTGCGATTGCGAATTTCGTCAGGACGCAGGGCTGTCGTCGCAAGGTCAAAGGCTTATATCTGGACGGAGAAGAGGTATCGTGTGGTCAAGGAGATCTCGCGCGGTGCGACAACTGCGGAGAAGGCGTGACTGCGCTCGAACGACGGTATAAGCAGGAGGCACATGAGCGCCGGTTGTTTGAAGAGACGATGGACAGCTTAGTGGACTTTTGCGCCGCTTGTTGGGTGGGTAACAGCTCAGACAGCGACAGTTGGGAGCATTCGGCAAAGGACTGCGCGATGGCTCATCCGGCTGCTGAGGTGGATGCGTTTCGAGGTCAGCTCCGCTTCGACAAGGACACACATAGCTGCTACAAATGTGGCATCAGTCAGAGGCTATGCCGGACAGGAGAAGACTCGAAGCAGGTATGTCAGTGGCCGGGCCGAGTGGCGCCGTTGCTATACGCACTTGTTCAGAGCGAGAATCGACTACATACGCTATATAACGCTGGATACGACGAGGACAGCTTGGATGTAGCTGCATGTGTGCAGTGGCTCGGTCGACGACACCCGCGTCGGGTCTGGAACGAGGTCGTCAGCAACGGAATGGCAGTGCTAGTCCGAGCAATTGTCGAAGCACACGCAGTCGAGCCGAGTCAAGTGAGTCAGGCGGTATTGAGTAGAACGGGTAGTCCGGAGGTGGGAGAGCTCCCGAGCAGTCCGCCGCTGCAGGCGTCTACAAGACTGATAGACGTCGAGGAAGAGGCAGCTTTCGCAAGTGAGGGCGACGGGCTTATCGAGTTGCTTAGTGACTGGGCTGATCAGGGGGACGGTAGCGTAGAGCACGACGGGCTAGGCTTCGTTGGAGCGGATATCGAGGAGGCATGTCAGTCGGAGCTCAAAGAGATGGATGCAAGCAGTGAGGCAGGTGAAGAGGTGGATCACAGAGCCGATATTGCTATAGAGTCGACATCGGTCGCGTTGCAGCCGCGAAGAGATAGCAGTGTCGAGTACGGGGAGTTGCAGCCCGAGCAGTTCAAGGGTTTGTTGCAGGCGTGGCGGGGTCAGTGCAGTATTTGTCTCGTTCGAGGGTTGGACGGCCGGCGACATCCGTGGAGAAGCTGCAGTTATGTCGAGGCGCGAGGGGGCATGGACTCACGGCGATCATTACTAGGGCAGGTGCGATACCGCTACAGTGCATGTTTCCAATGTCATGCGCCGCAGGCACTATGCGATATGTGGCAGGGGCAGCGCATCGGTAGGCAGTGGAGGTTCAAGCGCGTACACGGAGCGCAGTGTCAGTTCGAGGACGTGGTGAAGGACATGGGAGCAGCGATTTGGGCAGTACGAGGAGGGGAAATTCAGGGATGGATTGCACAGCAGGCAGACGGGCCGGCGGCGCTCAGGACAGGCGAAAAGGGTGTTTTGGAGTGGTTTGGCGGGCAGTTTATAGCCGGTGGGATCGAGGTGTCGGGGTTGTGTCGGTTTTTATGGCAGTTTGGGCCGCGAGGGTCGGTTAGCGAGGCAGTCGAGAGCTCGTGTAAGTTTTAGATAGGCCGCTCAATGAGGATTCGGACGAAGTCGAGCAAAAGAAGCACGGAAGCACGATAGCGACAGGGTTAGGGTTAGGCGAAGATGGGGGACAGTTGAAGAGTAGGTTTGGGATACCCGACGGAGCTGAGCGGATCGGGAAGGAGCAAATGCATAAATGAATCCGCGAGACGTCGGGCGGGTGGGTGGGCACTTGAGGTGTCACCGCCCCCGCCGGGGGATGGCATACGAGTTGGAGTAAGAGCGTGGCAAGGTCGAGGCAATAGCAGCGTAAATATGAGCAATACACACGTAAGAACGGACATAGATTGGAATGAAGCGTATATGGAGAGTACGAGAGGATGTGTGGGTGGGTTGGACGTGCATTAGAGATGGGATGAAGTTGAAGTAAAGTTTGAAGTTTAAAAATAATCGGAAATTCGAGAGGAAAATCATTAGACCCGAACGCGCGGTCCGATCAGGGTAAGAAGTTGATACAATTAAGAAGCATATCGAAGGATGTTCATGTTCGTTTTTTGTGAATTTAGGAGGCGTTTTGAAATTTTGGTAAATTTGGGAGTATAGGACAAATTTAGTTAGAGACGTCGTAGATACGAGGAAGGTAGGGAAGACGAGATAACCCGTTAAATTCGAGGAGGAAATAAACGAAGGGGTAAGAGGATAGAATATAGAAATAAGATACGTTATTCGAATAAAAGGAAGTATAGTAGTCGGGTTAATAGTTAGGGTCGAATAGTACGGTAAGCCGGGGTAAAATTCGATATACGATAAAGCGATATTTAATAAAATAGAAAATCGAGTACGACGAAGAGATATAGTAAAGGTTATTCGTATCCGTTCGTAAGGACGATTAGAGGTATAGCCGAATTTTAGAGAATTTACGAAAATAGTAGAGTTTTATTAGGGTAGGCGATATAATATATAGTAGCGTAAGGGATTTATATTACGTATAGTAATTTATATAGTATTATAGAGTATTATATAGGGGGCTTAGACGAATAGAAGTAGTAGTATATAAAATATATACTAGGATAGAGGGTTAGGGATAGTCGAAGGGGTAGGGTTAGAGATATCCGAAAATAGATAGAATAAAAGATACGCGTCGTATCGCGAACGTAAATAAAGGACGGCGGTAATAGGATAGAATAGAGGGGCGAAGTAAATAGGTAGAACCCGTTAGGCGTAATAGGAGGTACGATAATACGGTACGCGAGAGAGGCGAGAGGGGCGAGAGTAATTAGATCCCGTTAAATTTATAAACGACGAAAGGTATAGAGAGAGAATAGATAGGGTATAAAAAATAGATACCCGGGGTAACGCGGAGTATAAAAAGGAGTAATAGGGTATAGGAAGAAAAAATACCCGTTAGGAGTAAAAAGGGTAAAACGGTAGTAGGATTAGAATACCCGTTTAGAGCGGAGCGATACGTAGAAGGGACGATAATAAGTACGGGCGGTTAGCCGGCGTAGGGTAAAATATAGGGTAAAGTTTAAAATACCCGTTAGGAGCGGAGCGATATATATTATCGTAAATAGAATAGGTATAGGTAGTTAGCTTGTAGGTAGGGTATAAAAAATAGACACCCGTAGCCGCGCGGAGCGCGATAGGGAAAAGAGACGCCCGTAAGGAACAAAGAGCGCAAGAAGGAGAGATTTTATACCTCGAAAACGCTCTTGGACCCTAGGGTTAGGCCTAGGTATTTCCGGGAAATAGGTACTATCCCTAGGGACAGACAGAATTTTCTCGGTTTTCGGCGCTGTCCCTAGGGACAGTCAAATTTTCTGGGTTTTTAGGGCTGTCCCCAGGGACAGTCAAGTGTTCTAGGTTTTCGGCGCTGTCCCTAGGGACAGTCAAATTTTCTGGGGTTTCAGCGCTGTCCCTAGGGACAGTCAAGTGTTCTATGTTTTCGACGCTGTCCCTAGGGACAGTCAAGTGTTCTGGGTTTTCGACGCTGTCCCCAGGGACAGAGAATATTCCTGCAAATCGAGATCGACACGAGATGGATCAACTGGTTGTAGGGCGTTCCGGTCGTATCAACAATGCTAGCAGATAATTTACTTACACCGGAAAAGTAAAGAGTAGGGCTACAGTTAGGGAAGCGTCAGGTGAAAAGCCAATCTGTGGGCTCCAGTCGCTATTACAGCAGAGGGGATGCGCACAAGTGTGTTGCCAAAATTGGCAGAATAGACTCAGATTATGCTGTCCCTGGGGACAGCCCCTTAATTTCGGAAAATGAACTCCGCCCAACGTGGATCGCCGCTTTGCACCACCCACCTTCCACTATATCGCTCTCAGGATGTCGCTCTCCTCCTCGCGCCTTATCATTATTTCGAGACGCAGCTTCACCATGCTATCCAAGAGGCTGGCTCAATCCGGTAAAGGCCATGGCAGCGTTGGCAAAAAGGTCAGACTCGCAGATGGTGCACTATTGGAGACCAAGTCAATCGAAGAACGAGCCGAATCTTTTCGACTAATGACCGTGCGGTTTCCCATCGACGATACCACTCCCGAATGGAGCACAGGCTGCAACCGGGATGTTGATGAGAAACACGCCAAACAGCTATGTCAACTGTTCGAGGAATATGGGCTGGACCGACTCGACCGTGCACACCGTCTCTGCCTGTTGTGTAGCGCGCAAGATGTACGAGCCATGTGCCAACGTCTCGACATTGATTGCAGGCCAAACGACCCTGGCGCACCTCTGCCGTCCTTCATGGGATGGAGTAGCGCAACCGCCGGCCACGCCGAGGTATTGGCGGGAAATCATCGCATCGCAGCCCTTAAAGCATACTTGAAGAAGCAGAAGCTCACCAATGGCGAAGACGAGCGATGGTGGGTATGCAATATCTTTGACAGAGGTGTGTGTCTAGATGAAACGCCAGGCCGTGAGAACTAATTTGTTGAAGACACTTTACCTCTTGAGCTGCAAATCGAACTCCGTGCCAATCGAAGCGGAACAGTCCTACCAGACACACACGGTCAGATCTGGACAGAGCTTCGCACATATGCTGAACAGGATAAAAGCAGTACGATGTTCAGCGGGGCAAGGGGAGCCATCGAGGCGCAGATGAGCCGAACGCTGAGGTTGAACACCCGCGAGCAATTCCCGGTTCGTCGTCTGGCGATCCTCTGGAAGAATGACCGCTGGCGGACATTTATCACTCAGATTTGCAGTAGGAGAGCCGGGAAAGAACTGTTCAATATAAGCGTATTCCAAAAGCTGTCAAGTTACCGCATTGACGACTACCTGTTCGAGCGGATCGAATCCATCACGCGACCGATCGATATAATCTGGAACGAGTTTGGCATCGAGCTTGAGCTGGATAGAGACTATACTCGACTCTCTGGGCTGCACCGACGGTGGAAGCCACGGGAGCTCTTTTATCCCCAAAGCCACGACGACCTTGATATCAACGAAGACAGTCCCCGGCACTCGCAGTTTCTATCGCACGTTGACCACTCAAAGTATCATGCGCTCTATCGGTATCTGGTCGAGTCTGGGAGTGAACTCTCCTTCCCTATGGCCCACGAGTTGCTGAAATCGCTGAGTTCTCGTGGTAAGACGATGCAGGCTGTCATGACGCACGTCGTTATGTGGCTCAACAACGACCTTGCGACCGTCAACGACCGAGAGGGTAACAAGCCACCTCTTGTTGAGGAAGTTCTCCCGACTATGTCGGGCATGCTCGAGACGGCGGTTGGAAAGGATCCTGGTCCGGCTGCCAAGATGAAGGTGCTGGAGCTGCAGCGAAGAGTCCTAATGTTCGTCGAGAAGAATGCTGCAGCCTTCACGGAAGACGACCTTTCTGCTCTCCCGGAGGATGACGTGGAGCCGGACGCATATCAGGATAGATTCCGGCGAGAGGGTTGGAAAGATGTTCTGGCTCGAGTGCGGGAGGTTATCGGGGATCGCCTTCGAAATCCTTGCGTGTCGGGCCTCAATACCGAACTCATTAAACAACAGCTGCAGCCAGAAAAGCCAAGCCTTGCAGAAAGTCTGCAAAATGTCATTACTCAACACTCCGAAATTGTCCGTGATCCCAAGCTGGAGAGACCAGAAGCGAAAGAGGCGCTGCGAGCTATGATGGAGAAGACCGTAGATCAGTGGAAGCAAGAGTATGGGCAGTGTGGAAACGGACTCCGAGCACAAGAGAAAGACAGAGAACCGATCGTCAATACGTCGGAGCTTGCTCGCTTCCGAGACTCTTCCTTCTTTGGAACGTCTTCTTTCGGCGACGAAAATGGTCGCAGTCGAGGGTCAGAAACTGCTAGGGACTCACTCAGTACGCCCACTGAGGCGGCTCGGCATGGGCGTACGAGATGGAGCCTCTTTGTGGAGTCCAGCGAGTCCGAGAGTAACCATGAGCCGCCCCGAGCTCCTGTAGCCCGTATGGGCCCGTTGAGCCCACGCACGAAAAGCCATGGGTCTACTACGCAGCCGTACGGTCAGGGGCAGCCCAGCACGACGGCATGCTCTTTGGGTGAAGACAACGACCAGGCTGAGCCTGAACTGCCACCGGCCCGAAATCGCAGCACGGACGAGGCAATTACGGGGCCGGCAAGCCTCCGCCCTCAGCGCAGGGAAGCCGCATTCGTGAATGAACGCAAGGAAAGGCTCCCGAAAGCACGTACTTCTGCTGCAACGCTTCCGACTGGCCGCTCATCGAAGCCTCCTAGCAAGGGCCAACAGAAGGGCGGATGGAGGAGCCGCCCGTTTGCTCGCGGCTAGGATATGAGCTGCCCAATCGGTCTCGAGGTTGGATAGGGGTAGATGAGACAGCCAAATATAGCTAGTCAGGAGTAATGGTCGAGCATGTCGGATTCGGCACAGAAGGGTATGTAGAAGATAAGGCTTAGGCCCAAGGTCTGATCGTTCCAGCCTACTACGAGCAGTCGTCTGTATCACTACGAATATGTCCGAAGACGAGGACTTTCATTCTATTTCTCCCCATCCTAGCCCTGCGCGATCCGACGATGAGCTCAGTGGCGATGGGTTCGATGCGCACGAAGAGGCAAGCTCAGTCGTTGAAGACGCCATCTATGGAACCACGAGCCAGGATGCCAATGCTGGCGGTGAGACCAGCGTAGACTCGTTCCGCATCGATCACACCCGAGGCGAGCATCGATTACCAATGAACGCCTTCCTTCGTCGCACCGCAGCTACCGACCTGAGTCCTACACAAGCCATCAGCTGGCTCCAGCACAAGTACACATTCGATTTCGGTAGTCGAACAGCAGGTTCACGGCAGTGTACAGCAGATGATATACTCATCCCTACCTTCTACCTCGATATGATCGCTCTCGTCGGTCGGCCGCTGAGACCCATTGTGCATCGGAGCGACCGGTTCTTTGACAACGTAACCATCAGCTTCCAGAAGTGGGCCGCACCCTACCGAGCGAAACATGTCGAGGGAGGAATCGGCTTCGATCTGCGACACCGCACTTTTCGGATAGCATCTGGTTCGACACGAGAATCTTGGTTCATTGTGATGCATCCTGGGCTAGCCATTTCAGATATTGACCAATCGCGGGCAGATGCCGAAGCCTCGATTAGAAATAGTGCACTCGAGGAGAGACACGCCCGGTTCCTGGTGGAGTACATCAAGCATGTATTTCTATGCGAAGAGTTGGTCGGGGAGGGTATTGAAGCCGCATGGCGCCTGGGACAGTCCCGAAGCGACAACATCACCTTCAACAAGTGGGCCATATTCCAGCATGAGTTCATGGCAGGTTGGTCCGAGTATGTAGCTTCGCAAACAGCCGATCCGTTTTGGACAGAGAACCGACCCGCCTTCCATGCATACGACTATGGTGCCAACATCATGCTCGATGTCACCCAGCAGATAGCAGACCTCGACAAAGAGGAGCCCATGCAGAACACGATGGACGATTATCTGAGCGATGGCGAACAAGTCATTGCACCTGATTCCTCCGCCCCCGACCAAACAGTTGACGTCGACGTCGATAGTCCTCTCTACCCCGACGGGCTCCGCGACCTTCGAACGGAGCTCGAGGCTAAGTTCGACCTCGAAAACATCTGGTCCATGTCGTACGCTTTAGCCGTGGATTTAGGCTGTCTCGACGGCGAGATGGCGGACGTGGAGGCTATAGATCGCCCAGCTCGCTGCATGCTCGGCAACCGCAATGCCATAATGCAGGAGTTCTCCCGCCAGCGTGACTGGACGTTCTATCCGATTGCTTTCAGCCCTGTGTACGGCAACTTCACCTCAAATCAGCCTCCTGAATTTCTGAAGCAGAACGTACTTACGGTGATGCGCAACAACCTCAGCGTACGCAATGAAGGAGTCGACGCACTATCTTGTGGATACTTCCAGGCATACACCAACATTAAACGTTCCGTCCGTCATCGGCCAGAGGACCTTTTGGTGAAGAAAAGTCTGACGACGGCGGTGTTGTCCTTGCCAGGGGCGGAAATGACCTCGCATCATATCCGAACGAAGCACCGGAAGCTCGAAGCGCAGATGAAAGGCATGCGGACACCGGAGGACAGCGACCAGTCGCGCCCCTTCGCTCGAGAGGCACAACGAGTGCGGGCCGCCATCGAGGGAGAAGATTTCGCCTTTCGCATGGAGCAGGTCGTGAATATGCAGGTATCCAAGCTCTGCGACGAACGCCGGACATTCGCGACCATTCTCCATCCCATTATGCAGCTCATGCGCTTCTATTTAAAGGAGCCGCATCAATACCGCCACATTTTACACACCTTTAAACCGGAGGTGTATCCTGGGGTTCTACGCGGCTTCAGCTCACTGTTCGATAAGGCCATGGTTGGTCTGCAAGAGAAGAGCCAGCTCATCAAACCGGACACATGCAATGTCGCCATCGCCGAGGCTGCAGCCGCGTTTGATCGCCTGGGAAGCTACCTTTTCACGGGGAATGCCAAAGTGGTGGGCAACAGCGTCTTTCGGCATCTCGGCACCACGGACTCGTTGCGCTATGGCGGATGGCCGTACGTCGACCCCGGCGTTCTGAATGTGGAAGACGAGAGGGCCTCGATAAATAAGGCTCGGTGGCCACGACGTAAGGACGGACAGCCGGCGCTCTTGCACCCAGCCATCCTTGAATTCCATTACGGCAAGCACATCGGAGCTACCCGTCAGAGCAACGTCTGGCTGCACGACTTTCGAGGCATGGAAGTGGCCGGCCGAAACAACGCGAGCAATCTCGTGGTCGACATATTTAGACACATGTGGGCGCCGCAGACGATGGAGTTCATTAGGCGAGCAGTGGAACGGCTGTCGAAGAAGTGGTTGCGTACATCTGACACCACACGCAGTGATGAGGCGCTTCGGAAGCTCGACGTCTGGCTACTGACCGAGCGCCCATTTTCGTGGTCGGCGTACAGTGAAATGATGCCTATTCTGTCGAGCGAGACCAGTGATGAGGTTGAGTCAGCTAAATCACGACGGGACGTCGCCAAAGAGCTCTACGAAGCGGCCAAAGAGAACTCAGACAAGATGCGACGGCGATGGACGACCCAAGAGGCATCATGGCTCTCTGTGCTCAGTAGCGCCATCTGTGCGACGGACACTAAAGTGGTCAGCGAGGAGCAATGGGTCGGAGCGATTTCGTCCGCGATGTTGGAATGTAGTCTCGAAGCAATGCCAGCGGCATCGCGCGGGAAGCTTAGCAGTGGTGTTGTGGTCCGACTGGTGGGAATGGCACCATCGAAAGCAATGTTGGCCACCCGTCCTGGTACGCTGAAACGTGCGGCGGTCGAGGCGAACGAAAAGGCCAAACGGCCACGACTGCAGCAGAGAGTTGATTTCAGGTGCGAGATCCCTTTCGTGCGCATCCCGAAGCTCATTGATGAAGGACTGCGAGTGCAGGACAAGCTGTTTGAAGGAGGGGACCAGCGGGTGCGGGAGCATTACTGTGCAGTACGACACTGCCTAGATGGCTGCCTTGGAGATCCTTTGTGCGACATGATGCTGATGCTCTCCCTAACGCTAGCGTCCTGCTCCATAACACCAGCCGCGAGCGACGACGGATTCCAGGTCGGTAAGAGGAAGGATCCAAAGGTCTTTGTCGTCAACCTTGTCACCCGGATGCTGTGGTTCCTGAAGCCACAAGACTTCCCATGGACAAAAGAGGAGGGTCGGGGAATTATGTCGGTACCGGAGATGACCAAGAAAATTGGTGAGATCAACATTTGACATGGGAGAGCCGAGAGACTGACAATCGTAATGCAGAGCACAAAGGAGCAAATAACCGACTTCTACTACAAATGGGCTGGGTACGAACTGTCCGGGGGAACCGTACGAACCCTCGAAATTCGGAACTTCGGTTGACGGATCGGTCACTGCTGATGGAGGCCTACCGAGAGCTGTTTCGCGCCCAGTCTATATCGGAAAAACAGTCTTAAGGCCTTGGGTTAGGGTTGAAACTTGTCCCTAGGGACAAAGATAACCGGCCACAGAAAGCTGTCCCCAGGGACAACAGTCATTTTTGAGTTTCAAACATTGTCCCTGGGGACAGCACATTCTAGGCATGCAACTGCTGTCCCTAGGGACAACAGTTATCTTTGAGTTTCGAGCACTGTCCCCAGGGACAGCACATTCAAGGGCATATAACTATTGTCCCTGGGGACAGGCTAGTCATGCTCTACTAGTGACACGTACTCAGAAAGTAAATGCACTTGACGTTGAATTCGTCTGGACTGGGTATGATATCGAATCACGACGAGGCAGAGTCTGTTAGTGCCGTAACCTCGTACATAACATGCTTGAATCAGCCAATTGTGAGGTGTCTATTTAGTGATGTCCAACCGGGCCGCCTTTCCGATGCATTTGCAGAAGCCTATATCAGGTGTGTGATAACCGTGCATCATGCAGCTGACCAATAGAAGCACACGAGGCATGTGGCGGCAAGTTGCGCACCTGTTCACCGGTCCGACAAGCTTCTCAGGACTGCGAAATGTCACTAGACACAAAAGCAGTGCAGAGTGACACATGACAGGCAAGCCAATTTCCGGAGCACATACTCCATCATCCACCGTTTACTGACACGAATACCATGTCTTTACATCCCGACACAGCCTCTAGAAATCAAAGCATCTGGAAGGGTATTGATCGCGATATACTCGAGCATCGTACACAGAAGCTCTGCAACAATAAGCACGTCGGGGCCCGTCGTCCTTGTGCTAGTACTCTGCCAAGTGGTCGCGACACTCTATACCCAATGTCGCTAGAAGTGGAAAGGAGTTTAGCAGACGATTTTGCTTACATCGCTGCTTCACAGCCTCGGGTCGGGTCCGTCTCGGCTGTGGCAGTAGAGCAGCAGAAAACCGCTGCGTCACTCATCATGACGTTCGCTGCAAATGAGGGTGTATCGGATGAGGTCGCAGAGACTCTCAACAAGATCATGGAAACACTTCGGAGACACGCGGGAAAAGGTAACTACACGTGTTCCTCGCATAT
>NW_022987046.1:0-13245 GCF_010093935.1 Zasmidium cellare ATCC 36951 | reverse complement strand
CGTGACCTTCCGTCCCAAGAGATAACGCTCTCACAACGTCCCAACGGTACGCGCGAAAGTTCGATCACTCGGAAGGTTGGCGGTGAAGAGATCCGCAGATTTAAGCATCGATGTCGTATGCCCACCTACCTGGCACAAGATCGCGTCGCACACCTTAGGTACTTCGCTCAAGCCAGACCCTTGCCCGTCATCAACATCGTCTGTTTCATGTGGTGTTTCAGTCTCTCAAAATTGAATTCGAGCCGATATTTGTTGGACTGCATCTTCCGCTCATCCCGCGTCTGATTCCACTCAAGCACACTTAACATGTGATGAGCATACTTTTCGGCTTCCTTGAAAAGGTCGCCAAAGCTTTTTGGATGAAGCTGTGCATGTACGATGTGTGCTGAACTGTGCCCCCACCTCCACAGCTCTCGTTCATCCGCATTGGTCCGAGGAGTGTTGTATGCCTGGCGGAGCTTTTCGTCCAGTTCTGTAGCCGACAAACTATTTTTCGTACTTGGTTGCTCGTGGATGATGTATTGCTCGTTGATTTGAATAACATTCTGCAGCCTTGCCGTGCCTCCCGGATGTTTCAGAATGTATGTCGAGGTATTGAACATGGCCTTGATCTGTATGCGTATTTGTGGTTTTTCGGGTTTCGACTCCACTTCTGGACCGAGGGTTGGATCAAAGTACGGCAACAGGGGGTTGCCGTCGATGCCATCATATCTCACATACAAGCCTTGTGTTAAGACGAATTGTCCTTTCGCAAAGCGAAACTTCTCGTGAAATAATTTGTCCCCGAAGACTCCAATTGTTGTCACCCAAAAGAAAAGTTGGGTCCGCATCCCGCAGTCTAGTGTCGCAGGTCCAGCCAGAACGTCGTAGAGGCCTTCACTAAGAGGGGCTTCTCCATGGTAGGAGTATACAACGCAAGATTGTCTTATCTCAGGAGTCCAGCCCGGGGGACATACCCATTGGAAATAAAAATCATCATCTGAGGCCGTAATGGGTAGCCGCGCATATGTTTGGTTCCACAGTTCCATGAACGAAGCTGGGTAGTGTAGGCCTTTCAAATCATTCTCGTAGTACTCTTCCCTTCCAGGTCCACATATATGGGCTAATTTTCTCAGATACTCGGCAAAGATCGAGATGTCCCAAACAGGCGAGCCCAGCTTTAGTGTCTCCAAAAATCGCCGTAAAGGCTGTGACGGTTCCTCTTTTTGTAGCCTTGATAGAATATTGGTTCTTTCTTCTTCGTCCTCTTCGGAAAGGCAACTGGTCGTGAAAGACGGCGCCAAGGATGACAAGGTTGAGAAATTCGATGCGGCCCACCCACAGATCCCGATGCATTGTTCAATGGTTGCTCTTTCCTCTTTCAACTCTGCACTGATATCCAACACATTATCCTCAGTAAGAGACTGCGCTGACTGTTCGTCGATTCGTTGTAGCTGAAGTTCGAGGTTGTACGTGGTGTCCTGGATCATTCCATAGTTAATAACGCAGTGTTTCCTAGGTGCGCAAATGTTAGCAAAAGTTATAAGAGTAGGCATTTAGCAACAACCTTGCCACACCCAGCGCGACTAACACAGTGCACTTGTATGCTTTGAATCTTTCAATGTAGTCATTGATGCCGAACCCCATATATTCCATCTTGACCCAGTCACGCAAGCGTGTCGGTGAGTCTATACCGAAAGCCTTTATCGTCAATTCGGCCCTTTGGCATAATTTGGTACATCTTTCGACAGGGCCCAATGGAGGTACTAATGCTGACTCTTGTATAGACACTTCGATCAACAGCTTAAGGACCTCCGTCAAGTCCCTAAGCTCATTTTGAAGTCTCCGTAGAGTTCGGTCGCGATCGTTGTATCCACCCGTAGTAGAGCGTAGTGATGTCGCGGATTGAAGAACGATCTGCAAGATTTCGCATAACGAGGTCGTGATCTCTGTAGGGTCTGGCATCTTGGAACCCCGTTGAACGCTTTTTGTGAATTGGACCACGACTGACAGAACGCTGACTAGGAGGAAATGGTAGCTTCTGTACTCTACTGGACTCCCTTGCCAACGCGTCTTAAATAATTGGGTCAGCGCTAGAGCTGCACCATCGCCACGGCGCTAACTTCCAGGCCCGCCTCCCAGACACAATCGCCAATCAACTACGCCCTCTGGCGGCGCAAGGCTGAAACTGGAGCGGGGCGTCCCGTGAACGTTCGACATCGGGGGTTCTTCAAACGCCAACCTTGACGTCGATCATAGTCGCCGTGGTTCCAGCCACCGACTCGGTGTCGGCTTCCTTCAACACTCTGAATTTCCAAGCCTTCCGCCAGAGGAGTCGTATCTGGGAGGCGCAACTGCGACAACAATTGCTCATACCATTAGATCATAGTAGGTCTGCACTTATCGTTGGCGAACTTTCAGTGCGCTTCTAGTCGTATGTCATTTAGACGCGACCTTGTACGCTGTTCAGCCTTCCCGATGAAATTTGGTCATTGACGGGAAGGTGAACACGATCCGTGTATTACGTTTATACCCCTCAACAGCTAACAGATCCGGTGTCTCCGTATGGCTGAGAAATACACGTTTGCCTCCAAGGCTAGCGAACTTTCACCCACCGTGTTTACGTGTTCACGGAGCTGCCTGCCTTGGTGAAGCTATATTACTGTGCTACAGCCCTCTGAACAACCCCGCCAACGACTGGCATCATTTCCAAAACACGGGACGAAAGCAGCGTCACCCAAATGCATCAGCAAGACCGACCCTCGGCAACCATCTCGGCCACGGCTGTCATGGTCTCCATCAAGCATCAGCCACTACCAATCTCTCCACCATCCACGCCTCCGGGCACGCCAACACCGGCGAACCCCCGCTGCCCACTATGTGGGGCTGGCAATCCTCATCTGACGAAATACATTACGAGGACGAGCAATCGTAACGCCAACGCTGGCCGCCCATACTTACGATGCGACCCTTGCAACCGATTCGTCACCTTCACCGACAAGCGAGGTGTTCACGAAGTGAACCCGCACTGCCAATGCGATAAGCCGAGTCGCATCCAAGTTGCCAGCAAGCATAAGGGTAGAGGCCTTCACTTCGTCTGCAGTACCGGGGTATGCAAGTTCTACGAGGAAGCCAAAGACGAAGCCGGGAAAATCAGTCTGATGGATGAGCAGATGGTGAAGCAGCTAGCAAGCCTGAAATTGATCTGAGAAAGTGGCGGAATAAGTCCATCGAAGAGAACAAGGGGTGATGTCCAGAGGAGACAGTTCATTGGCCACAGGTACTGTCATGCAGATAGCTGAATCGTAATGCAGACAGCCGCTAGTGCCACCCGCCTAGTTTCAACCTCATTCGGTCACATATAAACCCGGACTAAGTTCTTTGCCCTGCACTCACCACGTCTACTCTTCATAATACTTCAACCCTTGGCCCGTGCTGCAACCAAGCTTCACTATTGTAGCACGCCACCTTCCAGTCCATATCTCCACATGCTGTCCACCTCTGTTCCAACACATTGATCGGGCGTTACGGTGCACATGTATTCGCCCACCAACAGTTCCTTGTAGACCGCTTTGGCGTCGACCGCGGCTGTTTCTCCCTTCCCATCCCCGAGGAGCGGTACTTGCCTACCCTTTACCGTCTTCACACTCTCCACCCACATGTCTGGACCAACGAGCTGACAGGCAGCTTGCAGTACATTAATCGGATCCACCCTTGGTCTACCACCTTTATCAATGACAGCCTGACGCTTGCTGGCCCAACAATCTCTCTTGCTGCGGCACCTGGTACCATAACTCTCTCTCGAAAGACACTGCGATGACGAGACTTTGACAGCCGACACACGACATCACAAAGAAGCTGCGAACGGTGGACGGCACTGTGGTTTCCCTGCTATCGACCGAAATGGCGACGCTCACGACATCGCCATTGTCGCTGCATTCTTCGCTAGAAGATTCTCGAGGCGTTGCGTGTTGGTGGACAATGCCATCGCGGCCTGTGTCTTCTCCACTGGTCGTTGGAAATACGAACTCATATCCTTCGGCGGTACCGAGTGCATCGAGGCCTGGCACTACCGGTTCCAGTACTGGCATGTTCACCGAACCGTCGTCTTGAAAGGGTGGAGTATGAGCAACTTCGGGTGTGCTCGAGCTCATCGGGGCGCTTTTCCTGCTATTTTTCCCGCCGGCTGAACTCGTGGGTACGTCCTTGAGACTGAGTGCTTCCAATATTTTGGCGTACAGCTCCGACTTGACCTGCTTGTCTTTTACTGCTGCCAATACCTCTGCTGCTTTTGTGTATTGTCTCTGTCTCTCCTCGTGGATTTCATTGGCCGCGACGACTTTTGCGCTCTTTCCAGTGGCCTTGCTCTTCTTCGCCATTGTCACGGTGTGCCGTTTTCGATGTATAATACAAAGATGAATCTCTGTGAAGCGAGATTCAAAACAGAAGTCGAGCGGGGACAGCTGTCACTGATAGATATCATGCCGTCGATTGGCACGTGCTGGGTGTAGGTTCATAATGTCTGAGAGGTTCCGTCGTTGCGGTCAACCTCCACTTCTAGACCAACACCGTTCTTCCCTTCCCTCTATGCACCGCATTCGGGCCCAAAATGGCTACTGATCCTCGTGCGTACAAGAAGCACGTTCTCGAGTAGGACTGACATGTAACTCAAGTCTCGTTGTTTGCTAATTGTGACCAGGCTTCGTGGCAGACCAGTGACGCTCGTGGTTGGAGAAGAGTCTCAGCAGCAGTTCGTCCATGAAGAATGACTGTCCAAGAATTCGGAGTTCTTCGCTGCCGCCTTGAAGAAGGAATGGCAAGAAGGTCAAAAGCGACAGGTCCCACTTCCTGCCGACCGCCCCAAAGTTGTCGACCTCTACGTGCACTGGCTATACACTGGAAAGATATTTGTTCGACCACTCCTCGAAGAGACTGGAGAGAACAACACGGAAAGTGCTATTATTGTCGAACTGTTCTTGTTCGGTGAGAAGGTCCAGGACGGCAACCTTAAGGACGCCGCTATCGACGCTCTGATCATGGCGACAAACACTCAAGACAAGGATCAGAAACTGTGGTACCCAACAAACACCATCGAAGATGCGTACAATGGAACTCCAGCAAGTTCGCCGCTTCGTCGACTCCTAGTCGATATGTACATCTCCCACGGACATGGCCCATGGATCAAAGGCACAGAGCCAATAGAGTTCTTAGTGGACCTAAGTCGAGCACTTATCGACTCTCGTCGCGATAAACCGAACCCCCGATCCGACCAGCTCAAAGGTCAGCAGCTGTCAATACCACCATCATACAAAGGATGTAAAATGTTATGTAGCAAATCGAGTGTAGATGCGATGCATACCTTGTTGTACGTCTCTTCTGTGTTCTCGTTCTATGCACGCCCGTTGTAGCTTCAAACCTTGCTTTTGACAACAAATACTACTTTTGCAAACACGAGTATAATTACAACGCTCTATGTCTTCGTCTATCTGAGTATAGGGTGTATCGATTGATTTGGTCTTAGATCAACATATTTCTTTCGCAACGAGATTGGAGTACTAGAAAGGCAAGCGATCCACCGTTTGTCGTTCAAACGATCCACCGTCTAACCCCAACTTTAGCGCGAGAATGGCCCCTTCGTCTCCCGCTTTTTTGCCTCCATACCGAGGATGTTGCATCCGACGCCTGCCGGTCTCACTCGAGCCAAGATGTGGAGCAACGGTCCAACTCGACCTGCACATCTTAGGCTCCCATTGATACTCGAACATACAAGGTACAATGTGGCTGCTCCAAGTCCATGTTATCTTATCAAAGCTCCTGCCGTTCAGTTAGACTTCGCTACCCTGACTTTCCCCGCCTACACCATGACCACCCCATTCAGTGGACGTGACTTTACCGACTGACGAATGGCTGAGTGATACCCAAATGTCGACTTTTCTACCCCTCAAGATTTGATAGGTTCGATTTCTGATAAAGAACAGAGATACCATGTTTGCCTTCAAGGCTGGCAAACCTTTGTCGATCATGCGTGCGTACTCGCGCAGCTGCCTATCCGAACGGTGCAGATATAACGCGAGACCTACCGAACAGGCCCGCCGACGACAAGAATCATTTCCACACACGAGGCCGAAACAGTGCCATTGAGATGCGTCAACAGGTCCGATCCTCGGCCACCATCTCGACCACAGCAATTCCTGTGATTTCCGTTCCTCGTGCAGGTTGGCCTCCAGTAATATGCACAAGTAACAGGAGCACCTCGAGGAACGCATTCGCAGTCCTTTTGTACGCACTCAACCTAGACATGCTCCAGGTCATTTTCTGATTGACATCAGAAGTACGGAACTGCTCCTGTAGCGGCTTCTCAGCGAGCACACGTTTCAGCAGCCAGGTACTGCCTCCTCGCAGAACGTTTTGGTTCCGTGGGTCGTGAAGGAAGTTCCAGCCTGGGGAGACGTCTGCGGGGTTGTCTCGAAGCTGGGATATTGGAAGCGGAGGGACTACATCACCTCGTTCATCGTCAACCCCTACGAACAAATGTTCCTCAAGTAACTGCTGCGCCTGATAGACTTGTTGACCGACGAAGTCCCGGAATCCGTCAACAGACATCTGGATCTGGCAATAGAAGATGATCTGTGCATCGTCCGACCAGCGGACATGGCCGATCGATGTAGTGCTATCGCGGATCCGCTTGCCAAAGGCACGCAATTGGAGAGCCCACGTGAAAGGAGTCGGATTATCGAGCGTCATGAAACGTAGGCGCATTTCGTCCAGGGCATACAGGGGGTCGGGAGCGGAGCCGTCTTCGACGGTGACAATCGCTTTGTGAAGCACTAGAAGCTGAGCGATCTTGATAAAGGCCGAGAGCTTCGGAGTATATCGCACGGCATCGGAGAATGTGTCGTTCGCTTCGTCGATTCCGAGCACAGCAAAGAAGCTAACAAGAGCAGAGTTGAAGATCTTGCCCGTTGGGCGTGGTCGAGAAGGGAAATGCACAGATCCAGACACTTGCGGTCTAGCAGCTCAATCGTGCCATCCGAGGTAGCGATACGTTGTTCCGCGAGTGAGAGAGTGCTGTCCAGTAGGGCACTCTGTTCGCTAGTCAGATAGTGTGAAAGCCGAACATCCTCGGTTCCCTGGACGGACCGGCAGACGAATGCAAGTGCTCGTTTGCAGACCATCTTATACTGTCGGTAGGACCCGTCCTGTAGTTTGAAGACTAGTGATATGCTATAGACTTCTCTCCCAGGGATAAAGGACGTGATCCGCTTTTGCCCAAAGAAGTTGATCTTGTCTTCGCAGACCTCCTTGTACGCAGCCTCGATCAGTCGGTCGAGCGACTGGCTAAGCTCTAGGAGAACTGGTTTGTCGACAGCGCAAGCTGGACGCCCCAGCCGGGCTGCTTGGGCGAGCGAAATGCCGTCGAAGTACTGGGGCCAGCGCGTTCGCTCGAGCCATGGTGACACCTGCGGACCCTTGCCCAGCTGTGACCTTACCGGTGCTTGCCGACGTTGGTCTTCTTCCAGCTGTTCCAACTCCGCCAAGACTTCTGCAGCTGTTGTTCGATCTCTCTGACAAGATCCTCGGAATGTGTCGTCCGATCTCTCTGGCCGGACTCTTGGTAGTTCATCGTCTGATGGCTCTGGCCAGCGTCTTGGTGCAAAGACGCCCCGGCCAAATGTCGCCCGAGTTCGTCTTTATGTCTTGTCCCAGGAACTGTTACCCGAAAGAGTTTTCTTCCCCTACCCTTAGGGAAGAACCGCTGGTAGTATACCACAGTCCATGCAGCCTGGTCCCCATAATGCTCACGATCGATTCGCTCTTTAAGCTGACCTTTGGCAGTGCCTGTTATTCCGCCTCGATGTCGACGTTTGACGGCATGATGCTCGTTGAAATGTTGATTTGCAGTCGCGCGAGCAGGCACGACGGAGGCACAGTAAGTACATCCAAAGCCCGTGAAGATTTCTAACGATCCGAGCGCTACATCCCTAGGGTTAGGATATGTCATCGGCTCTTGATGAGGCTGCAGGGGCGGAGAGGCGAGCTCCGGCGCTGCTCGTGGGTGGGAGGTGTACAGATGCCGAGCATAACGTCGAGGATGGAGCCCGATCTTGCAAGCCTTGCAGCAGAGAATGCGATATTCAGGGTAGTATTCAAGGAGGTCCATAGTCACATGATTAGGCCTTGAACAAGTAGAGGTCTTCTATCAAACGCGTACGCGCGCTGCAGTACCGTTGCGCGTGAATGACGCGCTAGCGGCGCCTTCCGCGCTACGCACTGATTGGTAGATCAAACAATTCACGATGGATTGTTCGAGGTATGAGTGTCCAGGCTGAACAACCGTGTATATAGCTCTAACGCTTGCTCGCCCGCAACTCTCCAGTCACCTGTATTACGCATGTGAGAATGGGACTCGGGCAGTAATAATATGCTGTTGTATGGCTATGGTACGTGGTACTATTTGGTCAATGCGTGGCCGAATAACGGTGCACTCTCCTATCATTGCCCGCGAACTTCATTCACCTACAACTTCCTATTTGGGACAACCCTAACGCCCGACCCTACATACCCTAACCGCACCTTCTACTAGCCCCGATCCTGCTTTAATAAATACTACATGGTTCGAAGAAGGGCGCGAAAGCTTTTGTCGTGAATCGGAAGGGAACACGGTCTTGCGATTTTGTTCTTAGCTTGCGTTCTTGAATGCGCTGGCGAAGTTGACACGCTTCTGCTTCTAATGTAATATCTGCTGGAAGCTTGATCGGAACTGCTAGAAGACTACAAAGGATTCAGAAACGGGACTATCCAGTTTTGCCGAGTGAGTAGTTCTTCACTCACGAAATCTGACAACACTGACTTACTTGATTTGCGCCGAAGTTCGCCTAGCACAACAGGTCAAATCCAGACATTGAGACAAACGCAAAGTCGCACTTTCCACGCACTGGATGCACGATTTCCCACAAGGTTCCATGTGAGTCACTAAGCGGTAACAGCAGATCCAAAACCAAAATACTTCGTTCTGGAGATCGAACCCAGCTATCATGCAGCATTCCTCGAGCGCGAGAATGCTCGCAGACCGTTGAAAATAATGTATCCTTACGGACGACATCTCGAGCCGTCATATATCGATTTAGGGAGTCCGCAAAACTCCAGAACCATGCTTTCGTATGGCCTCGGAAGCGGGCTTATCGACTTCATACTGGAAGAACAGGCGTTCGTATTGACGGGCGGCCAAAGCACAATGCCCGGGATCCCTCCTTTACCACGACGAGAAGGAATTCTTGCTTCGCTTGTCTTGTCTCAACATCCTCTACTTACTTCGACATTCCCGAGCCTGTGAGTCGGAGGGGCCCTTCCTCCCCATCTGTTCTTACGAGTACTGCTCCAATGTCGCCGCCAGTCTTTAGCAACACTGTCATCCATTCGAAGTCCAGTAGCGACGCAGAGAATAAAAAGCTGTTTCACGGGGATGAGAAAAAAGTTGATAGCATACTTTCGGAACTGGAAGCTGCAAGGAAGAGGATGGCAAATAGTATGAAGCGGTCTATAGCAGGTCTGAAAATTGGGGAGGTCTGTAAATAGTATTAAGGCCAAGGGTCAGGTCTGAAGAGGGTCCTAGGTTGACAGCTGCTGTCATTGGTGACAAAGTCGAAGGCGACTCATGTTGACTGGCATAATGATCCTCGTATGGCCTCAGCCTCAATTTACTCTCATGAAAATGATTGGTCGTGTTCGTCTTTAGAACGGTTACTCCCAGACAATCAAGAATTCTAGCTCAATGTTCGCATCGGGCGGTTGCGACAGCAGCTTCCTGATCAGCGCGCGAAGGGCTATGCGTCCAGAATCTTCGTCGCGCTTGATACGCGGCATGAGGACCTTGCCCTTCAGAGGCGTCAAAGCCTTGATCTTGACTTCTTTCACTCGGCTGCTGTTCCCATCGACCGCCCGCAACTCGTCTGGCATCTGGGTTTCAATGAGGGAGAAAAAGTCGTCAACGGTCTTGCACTGCAAGAAGGCTCCCATTGACAGATGATCAGAGTAGTTGAAGTTACGAGCCCAGTCAATTTCGATAGAGATCTGTTCAAGACAGTTGGCCTGAACTGCGTCCATGTATTTGATAAGACTGAGATCGCGGCGAGGAGGATGTGACTGATCCAAGCCACTACCAGTCCAGTGCGAGTGTGTTGGAGGAGGTTGTTCTCCAGCCCGTGTGAAGAGGGTCTTGGAGCCATGGTTCTGAATTGGAGTTGATGGCGCTTCCATACTGGAACGAACTGCCTGTAACTGGGTGTGCTGCGCGTATACTTGGCGCGAGTGGTGTTTTAGCATTGGTCTGGCGCCATTGTGAGAATGCAACGAACTTCGTTCTTGGTGCTGCTGTTGTACCTGAGGAACCGATGAGAGATTTGAAGGTATTGTTGGTGGCGTGCGGAATGGCTGATGTTTAGCTTGCTGTGATTGTACTGCATTAGGGAGTGACAACCAATGAGCTGGCTGGAACTGGTATTGTTGCTGATGCTGATGCCGCCAAATCTGGCTCTGAGTGTGGCTATGAAGAGCAACATGCTGAGGTGCTAGCAGGGTAGGAGCGGCAATAGTTCCAGGCCCCAGCGTCTGATAGCATATGTTGGACTGCAGCGACCTCTGAGGCAGCAGTGCTTGCGTGGGTGGGGCAAATCTTCTTCGTCTTTTTGTGCGCGATCGAGTCGTGGTGGACACAGATGAGACAATTCGGTCTTGCCCCTGCTGGCATCCGGGCAACATAGCTCTCGTGTTGTTTGAGCCGGCTGTCCTCTCTCTATTAGATATGCCAGATCCAGCGTGTCCTCCACTAGATTCATTCTGGCATTGTACGGGTGGAGTATCGCACGGTGTAGCAGGACGTCGTTCATCGGCGGGAGACAATGGGGAACTATTCCACACGCCAGACCCCTGAGCCGTCGCTGAAGCCTGTTTTGGTGAGGCCGCCGTCAACGTAAGGGGCGGGGCCGCGCCAGATGCGCTCTCGCGACCACCAGTGGATGGACGGGATGGTAGGGCGCTATTTGAGTCCTGATCCCTGTCGGTCTTCTGCCTGGACGGCAGCTTGGTGAAAGGAGGATCGAGGTGGGCGGGTCGTTTCACAACAATGTTGTCACTATCGGTGTTACCCTCGTCGGTAGAAGTCGCCGGGACCCTTGATGATTTGCCGTTAGAGGGGACGTGCTCTTCGTCGGCATTCGACATGATCGTTTCGTCTTGCGGCGGAGGTATCTCCTCTTCTGGTGATGGGGTAAGGAACTCCGCTATTCTCTCGCTGTCCGCAAGTCGGGCGAGGTGACGTGGAGAGACCTTAAGGGCAATGATTTGGGACCATCTTGGCTTTTTGGCCCTGGGTGCAACATCTCCGGGAGCTTCTGAATGCGCCCGTTTAAGTCTCGTTGACCGACAGAACCAGTCCGCGGTCCCTGAACGTGTCGGCTCCTGCGTTTGTGGAGTCATGTTGACTAGTGTCGATGATGATAGGGCAGTGGCAGTGGGTGGCTGCGGTGACTCATTGGACCCGGTTATGCATGGTAGTATAGCGTCCAGAAGCGCCTGCGGCGCCGCTTCCTGGCTAGAAGGGGCCGAGTCAAACATCACGTATGGCAATGTCCCGATGAAACCTCAAGTCGGGCAATCTTTGGAAGACAAGAGAATGTCTCTGCAGGGGCGAAAACTTCGTCGCGGTGACCGGCTGGGCTTGGCATAGATGGAGGTGAAAGTCGTGAGCGTGGTGCTGTGATGTGTGCATGGAATGTTGGTTGTCGCTGGTATGCGAAGGGAAGAGTGTTGTGGAAGAAAGGACAGCGTGACTCCCAGAAAGCGAGGTAGATTTCTGCACCAGAATGCACGCAAAGACCACCTTAGATAGAAAGCCGATCATGATTGGGTGACAATGACGGCCACGGCGGCAGTTGTGTGACGCAAGTGCCTTTCACGAGGCAGCCGATCCGTGGCATATGAAACGTGTATCCCGGAACGGAACAGGTCTTGGTGGCGGTGGTGGAAACTCTATTCATTCGCTGTTGGTGTTGCTCAAGAGCCTAATAATACATGAGCCCCAGGGAAATCCGCGGATCCCACTCCGGCCATGGTCGTTTGAGGAGTAGTGGAAATGCTGAAGCGAAACCCAAAATCCACATCGCTTCTCCCCACGCCTCGAAACCCAGAGGTGAGGGAACCTCTAAAGATAAACTGCAGTTGCATTGCTGCCGACCATGGAAATAACGCAGTAAGACTACTTAAAAGTTAAGCGTTCAGTCTCACTCGAAGATGCATTCGAACGTCGAGCCTTGGTAGACACCGTTCTGCACGGCACGAATGGCCATATCCAAGCGAAGCCAAGATATTGTATCGGTAGGTATGCGAACGATGATCCACTGCTTCCCGCCGAGTCAGGCGGAAACATCATGGGCGGTAGTCGAGTATGTCAACATGGCGCTGTCAGGAGAGGAGAGTTCCTATTTTCATGGCCTGGAGGTCAATTCGCAATGTGAGATTGACTCAGAGGAGTCGCATAAGGAATTCCACGATTATGTCAAGCGCGGCATCCATGTTAAGGGACGACAGACACTCTGTACACTCATCAACGGACGACAGAGTCGCCACTTCATGACCTACGAAATATGGGTCCTTCCACAAGGACCGAGAGCTGATGTACTGCTGGACTAAAGCCTCCGACATGCGAGCTAATGACTTTCTGCGAAGTCAGTGCTGGGCAGATGGCAACAATCGCCTCTATATTGAAGTACACATCATTGGGTCTAGCCCTGTAACAATCGATCCCAAGCGATTTCCCAAAACAGGCACGGTGCGAACGAAAAGAAGGCGAGAAGAGTCTCTAATACGGCGGAAGAGACAGAAATGCTTCGCTACCCTGGCGTAGATACGAATTCGATACCTATTCGCTCGGATGGGGATTACACGAACCGCAGACGCCCCTCGGCGAGCACTGAGTATGCTGGCGAGATGTACCACGGCATAGGCCTGAAACATGATGAGACAGAGGTGATATGTCACAGTCTCGAAGAATTTCTCGGTGTTCACTAACACTAGCGTCACTACCATTAGCATCACTACCACCACAGCCAGCACCATCACTAACACCAGCATTACCGGCGTCACCACCACTACTACCACCACCAACACTAGCATTACCAGGATCACTACTATTAGCATCACCAGCACCACCACCACCACCACCACCAGCACCACCACCACCAGAACCACCACCAAGTACTCAGCCCACCA
>NW_022987045.1:0-13285 GCF_010093935.1 Zasmidium cellare ATCC 36951 | reverse complement strand
AAGGCTTTCCAGCCTTTCGTCGAGAGACCAAGAGCATCGAGAGTCGAGCTGGTCCACGCTATCCAGTCTTTGCCCAAACGCCCGCGATTCTGCTGCAGAGGAGTCCATCGTACTAAGCCACGGGCGTCAACGTCTTGTAACAGTGTCTTCCAATCACATCCTAGAGAAGGGCTCCTCCAACGAGCATCACGAGACTGGAGGGTGTGAAAGTCCACTGGTGAAAGGTAAAGTTCAAAGTCCTTCTTGAAGACAACATCTGACGTCTTATGCTAGCTTTACAAGCAACGACTGGCACCGAACACATGTGCGGTGATCCAGCAGAAGCCACCGACGATCTAAATGACGATGAGAAAGAATTAGGTGATACGGCAGCCTGTCATCGGTCGTATGTCGCCATGACAAAACTGGACGGAGACCATACCGGTCGTTGGGGCAGCCGTCTACGGCATACATGCGTCAGGGAGCATGCGTACAACCAGAAGCGACATCCTCTTGATGAATACATTGGGAAATTTTTTCCCGACCGGCGAAGGCTCAAGCGTAGTCTTTGAGACGCCACGGGGAAGGTCTTCGGCTCCACGGCGTTGGTGCCATTGTACGCGATGATGCTGTCGTCCGTCTCGTGGATTTCTAGATGGGGGTTGAGATGGCGAAGGGTCAGCCGATCGTCAAACGTCAGACGGTGGGAGAATGTGGTAGACGATCTTGTTGAATGACTTTCCGATAGCAAAGATAAGAAATGGGAAGAGACCGCAAACAATTTTCAGAAGAGCATCGTAAAAGGCAAAACAGCCGAACATGAAGTACATGTCCATCTGATTGACCCATAGGTCGAACTTGTCGCGGTCTCCATAGAAGCAGTCGGGCTTGCCGACCTTGAGGTTGTCGTGTCCAGCATCGTTAGCCAAAGAGTTGATGGCCTCGTTGGCGGTCCTTCGGGCGGTTCCTGCCTCAGAGGGGCGGGGGTTCCCCTCGTACTAGATCGATCTCCTACCTTGAGGGCGTTCAAAGCTGTTAGGATCGGTTCAGAACGCGAGGAAGACCCCCACGAGGCGCACCTCTAACTGCTTGAGTCTGCACTCGCGACGATTAGATCCGCCGTCGGTTTGACATCGACAAAGGCTGCTATATCGAATCGCCTCTCCTCGCCTTGCATAGTCGTGGAATGTTCTTGCAACCTGAGCTCACAGTCAAATTCCTATCAGCGGCAATCACTATCCCTCGGCAGGGAAGCAGACGCACGGCAGGCAGTAGAACGGCTGGAAGGCCACTTGCGCGGGCTGCGCAGGCGGACATACGGCACGCAAGTACATTGTCAGTACGGCCTTTTACAGCTGGGAAGGGTTGCAACAGCTCCAACACCGGAGCCTACGCATGCTTCAGGGGAGTGGCAGCCATACTGAGCACTTGGGGTATATCTGTGATGAGTCAGATTCACGACACTAGCGCATGATCCACCGGCGAGGGTTATATAAAGCGCGACCCCTTCCGTCAGCTCCTTCCGCCTTTCATCTTCCGCTTTACCATCCCCCTTTGAAGATGTTCCTGAAACTTTCTGTCGAGCCCTCGATCTTCGCCCGTGCCTCCGGGTATACGACGACCGCCTGGCCGATGAGCAACCCTCCCGGATCGAGACACCCTCTGCGCGAAGGTCAACATACTCCTGCCGACCGCTTGCGCGAAGCCCTTTATACACTCTCGCGGATGTCCCGTTCGAAGCAGTGGAAAATCGACCTTCCAGTGTCGTGAACGTGTCAGCGCAGCGACGACACCTTGGTTGCATCTCAAAGAAGTTCAAAGACCTGCTGGAGAAGTTCACTTGGTCTCGGAACGCAAGCGTGCGGTGTATTGGACGTAATGACGCCGTGCTACCTCAGTCTGCGGTCGAGTCTGCCTGGTTTGCACGACAGGTCTCTCTCGACATCGGCTCCTTACAAGGTGTGGCGCTTCAGTCTTTGGCGGGTCAGCTGTCCCGCTTACTCAAGAGTCCACATCTGCTGGAATGCCACATCAACGTCTCTGCCGGCGACAGCATGTTCCCCGACTCGCTACCGCAGAGATGGAAGGCAGAATTTGTGCGACTTGCACTCGATCAGTCCGCCGATCATGGGTCCAAGGGCTGCAACAAATTTCGTTTCAAGGTCGCGAGCTCTACAATGGACGGAAACGCAAATGACGGCAGGACTCCCCTCCAGTGGGCGTTGGAGCACGGCCATATGGCCTTTGCCCACAGCATCGCGGAATGCACCGGCGCAGAGTTCAATCGGGCGCAGGATGAGCGAATCCCAACCGCACTCTGGTGGTCAGCCTTTCTCGGTACGACCGAGCTGCTGCGCACGTTAGTCACGAAAGATCCCCAGTCTTTGGAGATGAAGGCACGTCGTGACGGCATGTCTGCTCTACAAGTAAGCGTGCGAGAGCAACGCTTTGATGCTACCGTAATCTTGCTTGAGAACGGAGCGGACGTGAACTCTGTGAATAGATTCGGAGAAACCGCGCTGATGATTGCTGCGGGCTCAGGATATGCGGCAGCGGTGGAGCTTTTGTGCCAATGCGGCGCCGACGTCAATATCGTCGATCGTTTTGGTGAGCCCGCATTGTTGAAAGCCGCAGAGCAGAATCACATCGACGTGGTCTCATACTTGAGCAATACCTCGGAATGTGACTTCTCCCTTGGGCCCTTAACTGGTGCGACGGCTCTTATCCGCGCATACGAGAACAAAAGTACCAAATGCATCGATGCTTTGGAGAAGCATGGGGACTCACTCCGTGGTGGATCGCTAGCACAAATGCTCAGTGCGGCTGTATTGCAAGAAGATGCGGAGATGATTGACTTTCTCGTGAATCGGAATCCACGAGAGAGCAAGACCGCATGGAAAGATCATGCACGAGAATCTTATTTCTGCTTTAGGAAGCAAGAAATAGAGATGTCTATACGACTCCATATCTTTCCGCAGAACGCACTCGAGGAGTACAAGAAGGGTTGGGACAAGGGATCCGGCAATTTATGGTTTTGGGACAAGATGATGAAGTACCTTTCGTGAAATGATCGATAAAGTTTTCAGTCTTATGGACTTTTCAATCATCTGCTATTCGAGTTCGACCTCCCAATTTATCACCCGTGATCTTGAGTCATCTCCATTCATTGAAGCGTGAAGATTGTCGAAAATCTACACCATGAAGACAGTGGCCGTCGAGGTAGCTAGCTGTACCCTGGCTGGATACTCATACCTCAAACGATCCACCATGACTTGTTCGATCGCCCAATCGGTCCTGCGTCGCGCGTACGCGTTTGATAGAAGGCCTTGACTTTACTTTTCATTAAGGAACTTAATAGATTCCTATTTTGTGGGCACACCTGACTTGAGGCTTGACTGTCGCTGTCAATCCCAGCAAACCCGGTTCCATGGCCCTGTACCATTGCTGTATCACTACCGTTGATCCATTCTAGTGACTCCGTTCTGTGTCTTGTAGCAAGACTGTGTTATCCAAGTCTCCAATTAACTCTCCAACTGTCTTTTGGAGCCTTGCGGCGAGAAATGCTACTGGACGTGCTCGTTTCAAGAATTGAGCGCCATCCGCGTTGTCTATGTCGTCACCAACCATGGAGGACGTACAAAGTATTGTTGAATGGACGACCCAGCGTTGCGGAGGTGGCCTGCTTCGCGTTCAGTAGCTGCAGATCTCGGGCAACAAATAAGTACAATGCGTACCTTCTGCTTGCCGCTGAGAAGCAGTTGCACATACGATGTGCAGAATTCGCTTGGCGCGTACACCTCAGGCATCTCTGGACAAGAAAAGCTAGTCATGCGGATACATTCACGTGTTCGCTCGCGAAGCAATTAGTTATGTGAACGATATGTCTTAGAGCCGCGGCAGATACCATCGAATCGTTGGCCGCTCGTCATAATCGGGACCCAGTCAAACTGCTGGCACTTCCTGATGGTGGGATCATCCAGGAGTACTGCTCGATTGTGGTTTATCACACCCGTCCCCACCGTGGTCGGTAAAGGCAGTCGACGGCTCAGATGGGATAGCTGCTCATCTGAGAGAGGGAGCGCCGACGACCTGCATCGGAACTCTATCGACGGGCTTTCCTCTCCTCCTCGGTCTGCTCTGTGAAGGCAGCCAGGCTGTCACGCGCTATTTGCGAAGCGACTCACCCATCTCACCCAAACAGCTCCGACACATGTCATTTTGGTGCTTCCACGGAGTGATGGCGCTGTTACGTCAGACCTAGCCAACCTTACCTCACGCCTCCCAAAAAGGCCACAGACAAACAGAATAGCTGGGAGATCAGAAGACATCGGATTGTGGAATTTCGCTAGGATCAGCGCTCGTGATGGCACTTGGCAGTGCAAGGAGAAGGTAACAATCCTCAAAGGACAGGAAGGCAGAAAAGCCACGAATGCTGCGTGGCAGATGCTAACGAGCTTCGCATCGCACAAATACGACCTGTCTGCTCGGACACCGAAGTGATACACAAGCATCACTTAATGGGCCGCGAAAAACTCCCGATCCCAACACAAGGTGCTGCAACTTAGCTCACGGTTTGGGGATCGAGAAGGACCATGTGCCTGGCGACGCTGTTTCACAATGCGGCTTTCTACCAGACGAGTTTGCCCACGGACCTGCCTTTACGCCTCCCTTGTCGTTCCCCTTGTCGCTGGCTGGGAATAAGATGTCACACCGAAATGGTCCGTGCCATTACCTATTTACACGACCTGCATGACGAGGATGCTGCCATCTGCAAGGCATGCTATCACGCCGCATGGCTGGCTCAAAGAGCAGCTAGCGTGTGCTCCACGCAGTCTGTCCCATGTTCACCGTGGCCGCGACGAAGCTCTTCCGACGGAGATGCTCGGCAACGGATGTTACATGATGGCATAATGGTGGACATGGAGCGAAACTAGTAACTGTGCGACACAACAAGCTGCTTGCATGCTGCTCTTACCATTCTTTAGGTGCAGTGTTCCAATATTGCATACGTGAGCAGCCAGACATGCACGGGAGCTGCCGTGCGCTGCAATATTTTGGCACACTAAATTGTCATGATTGTACAGCTGCATGGTCCACAGGGCACGAGATGTCGTAGCCTGCACTCCTTGTTTACATGGGTCATGCCGACCTATTCGAAGCAGGTGGAGCTACTTGTCCACTCGATTTATTTCTGCTCGATGTGGTGTTACAAGACACAGCATAACTCCTGTGCCAGTTATGGCTTCCGAGAGATCGTACTGCGTAAAAGTTAGGAGTACAAACTAAACTTAGAGATGTTACATCCTCATAACTACTAGGTCCTCTACCACCTACATTAAGGTTCCGGTGGCAGGTCTTGCCTTTCGTTTGACACTTCTCTCTTTGACGCTGTTGGCAGAAGGCAAGTTGAATCTCGACAATCTTTGGGTAGGCGTACTCACTCATGGCCCCACCTATACCTGCTCTGGCGCAGTCAGGGTCAAAGGTACGGCTTTTCGAACAGCTTGGATTCCACCTGGGCGACGAGGACCACCAACTAATATACGAGATGATGAAGGTAAGTGTGTTACGACTGAGCAGAATTGAATGATTGACTCAACTGAATCAGAAAGAGGCAGTGGAAGGCCTAAAACGAATGATAGAGGGCCAGGACGTCTTGACTTCTTCCCTCCGAAACTCGGACACATCACCATGCCTCAACTCCCAGATCACGGAGACTGAGACGCATCGCGAAACCATGCGAATCTATCTTACAGCTAGGCCAGAAACGAAGGCTGTCTATGACCTTGGCCACGACGTCGATGGAGTAGAAGAGGAGAACTGGGTCATTCGGTGGCTGTTATGGCACGTTTGTCGTTATCGCGATAGTCGCAACCGGAAACGCAGGGTCGTGTCTCGCAGTACAGAGGAGACTAAAGCACTCCCTTGCATAGTTTCAACTGTATCAAGCACACATCAGCGCAGTGGAGACAGTAGGTTGCGGGAAGAGACATACTCGGGGTCAACAGCTTATTCTCCAAACAGATCAGTTCCCTGTCGCTAGCTCTTCCCGACAGAGCAATTATTGGGATCCAGTTCGCAATCAGTGGTGCGCACGCAACCAATTGGGACACCATGTGACTTGCGTGGCGTCAATTAGCAATAACGGTGATTTGATCTGATTTGGTTTGACTACAGGCCAATCATGCATGTATATTCATTTCATGCCCTTCGTCACTGTCACAGTTCAATTTGTTCTCGCGGAGCAGGCTAATACTCCTCCTCGACCCATCTCGCCAATCGCCTGAGCGTAGCCCCTCAATTTCCAAAGGTCGAGGAGCAAGTCTTCTCTCTTAATGTCGATCCCTGGTCGGTCAATCCAGACTCCAAGGACGCTCAGATCACTTCGATTAGCCTCCAGACGCGTTGGCGAAGTGCCCGCCTTTTGGAGCAAAACACAATCCAACCGGGACGCTGGCATTGAATTTGCAAAGTGTGCGGTAAAGTTCAGCCCTAAAAATGGACTGTCATCTCGATAGTATCAATCCCTATTCAGCAGATGGGTGCTTGTCTGTTCGTCGGGAGGTCAGACAGGTCGAAGAGAAAGTATTGGCATGGTGTATATTTCTGGCAGAGCCGGACGACATCGAAAGTGCTCGGGGGCCGCCGTCTGTTGTCGTTCTCGATATGCTATGAGTTATTGTCAGATGGTTGCAAAGGAAATTGTCCCAAGTGCTTGATTCTATACAAAACTGGCGCTGAAAGTGCATACCTGGACGACATTCTGAGCTTCTGTCATACCCGGCCACGATGCGGCTGTCCTTCGACAAGAACATGGAAAAGAGGAATTGAACATCGAGAGGGTTTTCGGAAGGGATTTCGGAAGGCTTTCGAGTGCAAAACCTTTGGAGTCCAGTCTTGAAGAGTGAATTCCGATTTCTTAGCTATGCGCCACATTGAATGTTTGACGACTTGATATATCAGATCTCACAGTCAGACATGGATCATCCATCTCCCAGGCTTGAAGTGCAGCCTTCCCCAATCGATTCGAGGTTCGATCGAATGCCGAAGACTTGTTCTGGGAGAACCTGATTGCTGGCCCTGAGCTCGAGAAATCTGGAAGGTCCCAATGTGTTGAGAACGCTGGCAGCGGGTCTGACCCACGTCCTTCACATCACTCGCACACGAATTCATGTCTCCCTCTAAATCAACGTACATGTCAGCCTCTCGTCCTGTCGATGGGCAGGCTCCTGGAATTGTTCGGCAAGGAGGATGGGCAAAGACTCGTCACGAACGGCGCGGCAAGTGCGAAGCAGGCGTTCATTAGTTGCATCCCGCCTGCTTCATCGCCGAGTTCGACGACTGTTCGGATGCCAGAAAGCACAGCTCCCTCGTCGGAGAATGGCAATACCTCTACTAGGGGACGTGTGTCCATCAGCTATGCTAATCTGGGGAACCACGATGCATATCAGGGCATCACTTTTGAAACTCGTCCCAAGCGCTAGTGTCGGTAGTTGGGCGGAGGTCCTGGTGCTGAGTGGTCGAGTGCGGTCACCCGGAGTCCAGGGCTCCCACAAAAAGCATTGATCAGATCTGTCCATAATGAGGACATCGGACCATTGCAGAGATGTCGGAAAGAGAACATGGCTTGAGGCTGTAAATTGGCTGATGACATCCCTACGTTTCTGGTATGCCGCTCGGGCGGTGGCTTTAGGCCCGGATTGTTTAGGGCTGGCACAAGAACGTTGTTGGACCAGGCGACACCGACGTAGAGTCCACTCCTGTGATCTCCACTTCGAAAATCAGACATGTGAGCTGTTTCGACAGTTTCGCGCCAGCGTAAGCCCATCACAGCAAGGATCTGTGTTATGTTGACCACCATGCACGTTCCGATGTATGAGGCGCGGCTTCCTACACTGATTTCTAGTACGGCCGTCGTGGATTTCTCCTCTGTGGGCATTTCTCGCGCTAGGTCTTGCTGGCTCGGGTTCATCTTCGCCAGCAGATCTCGTCGGCTGATGAAGTGTCCAGAATTAGTCAGACCATCAATGACTTTGACGTCAGTCGCAGTCGCTGCATGTCGTCGCCCACCAAGGAGCTTCTTTGACCTTGTATATGAGCCGGAATTTGCCGTTTGAGTCGTTTTCGAACACAGTAACAATGCGAACCTTGATTTCATAAAAGCGTCGTCTACGCCACACGTGAGCTGTTCGATCTGTTCGAGAAGATCTGATGTGGACTGTTCACCGCGCGAGCAAGTCTCCAGTACGGTGTGCAGCAAAGGGTCTTGGATGATCGGCCGGTCGTTCACGCTCTTTGGCGAGGAATGTGGTGGCTCCGTTGCGTCGATAGGATCGCTTGAAGCTTGTGACCGCAATAATGAAAGCACGGCGTTGCTTGATTCCTGCAGGTCGCGTTTCGTGCAACCCGGCCTCTTTGTTTCTTCCGCCTCAATCAACTTTGACCACAGGCCGTCCAACTGAATCGAGAATGACCTCCCGAGGCTTTGTATCATATACTCTGGGCATATAGTACCATGATATGTATCGTGCTCATGTAGAACATGGAGAGCGCCGAGAAGTTGTCGCATCGTCATACACGCCTCCTGTGAGTTCAAGGACGTGAGATGATCCTGTCCACAAAGTTGGACGAGGAGACACGAATCATCGTCGAGACACGAGTCGTCTTGAACCTGCATTATGACTGTGAGCCCTTCATGCGTGGAAAAGCTTCAGCCTCCTCAGAAAGTGTCTAGGAAACTGATGGACCAGATATCTTGCCCTGGCTTCCAGGCCAAATCCAGCTCCTCCCGCGTACGTGCGAATGCCAGAGAAAGCGGTGTCACTCCAGTCCATTCTAGTTTTTTCCAGTACAATGTACGCATTCGCTTTGTTCCCAAAAAAGTCCTTTCGTCGAAATTGGGATGCTATACCGCATCTCCGTCTGATGCGAATATCTACGTCAACTCTGGGCGCGGCCAGGTGGGCACTCATGCAAGTTTGATCTTCAGCATCATTCAAAGACTACGCTCTAATCCAAAGCAAGCCCAGCGCTTCTTCGACTTGTTCCATGGTGGCTATGAGCCGAAATGCCGCGCTGAAACGGTCGACGATACGACTGTGGTGGACACGTTCCAAATCTCAGCAATTGTCGAACACAACTGCTTCCCTTGCTCAGACGGTCGTTCCAGTGATACGATTGTCCAACACCAAGCTTGTCAGAACTTGTCAACCAAGGCAGGCGACCGTTGGACAAGCCAACTATATATACAAAAGCCTGGAAGAAGCGTACGATGAGGAAACCTTTCAAGATGTACCTCGTGCAGGTCTGATCGATCTTGGAACATGGACATGCCAAGCATACAGCCTCTTGCTCGAGCCACAGAAGTCTCTCATCGTTGTGGAGAAAGTTCTGCGTGACTCCGGCTTACACGTCGAAGCAGGGTACGTTGGTATTGAAGCAAACCTATGCGAACCTCAGTATGCCTGCTGTCGACGCGGCGGTGTATGCTGCGCATGCGCACTTTTCTCAAAATCAATCTGCTGTTGGAAAACAGTATGAGGACTTGGCACGGAGGCTGTATCGAACATTGTTTGGCGAGCTTCAAGGTTTTGATATACGGTACGGAAGTTCGCATGATAATGTAAGTGACCAGCTGGACAGGATAGCACGTTCCACTACCAGAGTGATCAGCGCTTGCGATTTCGCTGCCGAAGGAAAAAGTTTCGGTTCACATGTGGTCGACTCCTACAGAGGCCTCTCCATTTTCGCTTTGAGTACAACTTGTAACGCGGAAACAGGGAGAAGGGTGCACCAAATGGAGAAGTTTATACCTCCGAGTAAGCACACCGTGTCGCAGGCTAAGGCACTTTGGGAACACTGGTCGAAACTGTTGTGGTGGAGGCAGGTCCTCTGGCTGTAAGATCTCGTATGCCTCTCTAATCCTTTCCGTGAGCACAAAGCCTATGCACTTCGTCCCCCGTATGTATAGGTAGGCCTTGAACTTCGTGTTGTCGGTAATCTGCCCTAGAACTCGGAGTCTGTCCAGACCCAACTTCCTAGTCGCGTGAACGAAGCTTGACGCGCGCAAAAGGATCAACAAGCTGTGTCGGCTCCTTCCCGCCGACTCCGGCCGGCCCGAAGATAACATAAAAGTAGGGGGACGACACCATGCGATTGGGTGAAACAAGCGACAGACTAGCGGGTGTCGGGGAGAGGGCGACGAAGGGCGGCGCAGCAACAGCGCCCCTTTCTTTGTCATCTTTCCGCTTGAAGGGCTTTCAGCTCTCCTAGTTTCATTGTCACTACGATGTGACCCCTGCAACCGATTTGTCACCTTTCTAAACAACAGAGGTGTCCACGAAGTCAACAGACACTGCACAATTCGATCTAGAAGGATTGTTGGAATAGTCGAAATGAGGCAACCGCGAGCGGCACGCTAAACGGGTAGTCTTCGGATCATCGTCGTTGAGCTCGAGTTCAATCTCAGCGTTCTAGTAGCTCAAAGAGAAGGTTGGAGATGGGTCAGAGTGAGAGGGATGGTCTCCTCAAGAGGCCAAGGATATTTAAGAACGACCGAGGGGTTTCTTTCTTTGTATCTGCTACATCTGACGATCAGGAGAATCAAGAGAGTAGACGGAATTTGGAGTCTCGCTTATAAGATAAAGTAGGGTACGGAAACTTTATATAATTTGTATTAGACTGTTCGAGTATCGTAAGTGTGCCAGAGCACATTCACAGTATTTAGAAGTGCAGGTGGGCCATGAGCAGTCTCAGGCATCAAACCGGGTACAAGACGTCGCCGACGTATGGGAGCATGCGTGGCAGCAGGCGTCGCAGCGTTACGATGAGCGACAGAACGCCAGCACCATCCAGCCCGGCGAGGCCGATGAGGTGAATCCATGCTTGCGACGGACCGGGTGGATCGAGTATTTGAAGGGCTGCCAGCCGAAGATTCGTTACAGTCGACCCGCAAGCCCGTAGTCGAAGGGACGATCGAGAGCGAGAGAGAGCCCATAGCAGCGGCCATTTGGGAAGCCGTCGGCGACGTCGCAGCCATCAGCCAGGATACAGTGAAGGACAGTGGAGTGATGTTGCGGTTCGAGGCCGTCCGTACCGGTCCAATATCAGCCGTTGGAGACGTACCGGGACCATGACAGCGTACGGAAGCAGTGTGGGTCGTGGCAGCAGCCTTCTGCCATGCGATCATCCATGCAGCGAGTGTTCGAACCATTCTCTAATTGAGAAGCTCTATCTCTCACCAGTGAACGTGGAAGCCTGAGATCCTTGGCATACATCTGATCTGATGGGAAATTATGCTACGTAGATGGAAGGTCACGGCCGAAGGACTGCTACAGACGACCTCCGCCAAAGTCAAGGCGAGGGGGGAATCAGCTGAATCTGTTCGAAAGTGATGTGAACCATAAGTTGATCCTCCAGAGGACATGATGAACTGAATGGCCTAGTCGTAATTTAGATGGGATTTCCTTGACTGAGACCTATGTCCGTCCCGACGCCAATCTACATCAACCTTGGCCAGCGAGTCTATCGATCTTCCGGTCGCCCTGTTCAGACCCTCTAAACTGTCCTGGGTGTAGAAACGTACATCTGTTATTCATACAAGCAGATCCCATCAAACATTGACGGTAAACGCATTGTAAGCCCCTGTTAGCACAACCACGGCACTGTCCAGCAGAGGAACAAAACCGTCCGCTCTCATGGCATCGCACACAGACAGCCTTTCTCGAGTCTCCTTTAGACGGTGAGCTGTCTGATCTTCGGCGCTTGGTGTTTCTGTCACCACCACTGTATTCATGGCATACTGATGATGGCCTTTTTGCTGGCTTGCTGTATAGCGTAATCTCGGAAACGTCTCTGCCTCGGCGATTCGGAGAGGAGTGGCAATCGTAGTTGTGCTCGCATCGTCCTGACGCATAATTATGCATCGCACGCAATTCTCCTCGTAGCTTTGTTAATTCTCTATCCTTCGCCTCTGCTAGGCTCTTCAGCTTGGATTCTAGCGATCTTCTGCGATTTTCGCTCATAACTTCCAAGTCTGTGATCTTTTTGGCGGACTCGCTTGTGATGCGATCTGTTTCCTTGCGGATGGTTTCATTCGTGATGTTTGCCTCATCCAAGACTTGCCGCAGCAGCAAAGCGTCAGACTTCGTTGCAGTAAGCTCCTGCTCGAGGTTACTGAGCTGCTCCTGTAGGCGGGTAACCTCACGGGCGTGGCGTTCCGCAAGCCGCTCTCGCGCGCTCTGGAGTGCGCGGCTGAAAGAACCTACGGAACGTTAGCGATAAACTCCTCCGTATGTTCGATCACACAAAATTCTTATAGATGACACAGGCAACATCGCCGTTATGAAGCACGGTCAACGCCAAAGTAAGAAGGCACATACCGAGCTTTTTCATAATGTCGTCCAGCTCGATGTCGTTGCGGATAACAACTACGTTTTGGGTCTCTTTTGGGGCAATCATGCAGGCTTCCGGCGGTTTATGAGGCCGATCAAGGGTAGACATGCTGTGCGGAAGGGCGTGGATTGTGACAGACTTTTCGATATTTCGAAAACGTCGCGAATGTCTAGTTAGGCAGGGAAGACCGTGCAAGTTTCCGCGGGAGAAGGAAAAAGATTCCGTGGAACTGACGCCAGATTCAAGTAGAGAAGTGCGAAGAGAGAGGGCAACAGCCTTATAGTGCGCATAGTAATGTCGCAGAGGAGTCAGGCGGTAAAATGGGAGCGTGAACTCGACTGACGAGCGGCATGTCATCTACCTGCCAATCTATTTCGTGGGACTGCGTGCTTTCTGTGGGTCGCTCTTAGTACGCCTGTATAGCAAGGTACTTGATTCGCTGCCACAGGCTAGAATTATCTGCAGACCTAGTTTCAGCTCGCGCGAGTTGGAGTTGTAGCATGCTAAATATGGGCAAGCGGCGCGTCCCGCCCAGTGCATATTCTGTAGCACATTATCGACCTCGGTAGGAAGCGATGCCAACCGTTTGCAAGCTGGCCATTGTAGAAGAATCAGAGTTGCGGAAACTTGCCAGGTGGCAATTCAGCTGGAGGCAGCTATTTCAACCCAGCTTATCAATGGCCTGAGTAAAGCGCTACTGGAGTCGACCAGTGATGCACTTGCATTCTGGCCAAGGGTTCAGGATCGGCGCTTAGCAGAGTGAGATCTGAAGGGGGTGTATGTTACAGGCTAAGGCACTTTGGGAACACTAGTCGAAATTGCAAAGCAAGCTTGCCAAGACACCATATACAGGCTTGGGCATAAACGTTAGCAACCCCTGCTAGCCTAACGGTCGACGTCCTCACACACACAC
>NW_022987044.1:0-13452 GCF_010093935.1 Zasmidium cellare ATCC 36951 | reverse complement strand
TTAGTTCTCCTACTTCCTATAACTAACTAATATAATTATAACTAGGTTAGTTCCTACTATTATTTATTAATTTAGTTACTTCTACTATATTTAATACCTACATAAACCCTATAGAGCAGTCTTAGCTTAGTAGTATTTAACTTACTATTTAATTTTACTATTTAGTTTATAATTATACCTAAACCTCTACTTTAAAAGATTATTTTAGTAGTTTATTAACTCTTTTCTTTTAATAAGCTCTAACTAAGAACTTAAACTTAGTATCTATACTAAGTAAGATTCTAGAATTAACGAACTAATCCTAATAGAGCGATAGGAGGACCTTAGTCTATAGTTCTAAATATACTATATTATCGATAAAGCTATTAAAAACTATAAAAGCTAGAACTTCCTCTAGTATAAAAGAAATATATAGAAGCTTCTACTAGTATATAAGAACTAGTTTCTTAAGCGCGTTCTTATAAATATATAGCTCTAAGACAAGTTTCTATAAACTAGTAGTACTAGATAGAGGCCGAGATAGCGAAGTACCGCTATTTAAGTATATAAAGCTAAAGTAGACTATTTTCTCGAGTATTTACTTCTTCTTATCTATTTTACTAGTAGTTAGCTAGCTTATAGTAATTTAGAGATTTAGTCTAGAATTATATAAACTTTAGATAGCTTCTTCTAGCCTAGTACTCTAAATAGCTATTAGTAGTAATAGCTAGTAGTCTAGACTTAATTTTCCTCTAGTAGCTTTTTCGCTATAGTACTTCTTTCTCTACTTTTACTACTTTTCTAGCTATATATATTTTTATAGTATTACTATATACTTTTAAAGGTTTTAGCTAGCTAGTTATATAATCTATACTATAAATAGTTCTTTTTAATAGCTAACTTAGGAATAGGCCTATTTATAGAACTAGTAAAAACTTTTAACGCTAAATTATACTTACTATATTATAAACTCTAGAGTAAAGAGAGATCTACTTTTAAGTTTAAATAGTAGCGTAGAAGCTAAATATTAACTTCTATAGACTTAGAACTCCTATATATTATCTATATTAGCTCGACGCTCTCCGTTTATATACGCCTACTTAGCCTACTAGCTAGAACGGTTAGTAACGTCCGATAACGGCCGCTTCCTAGTAGGTAGTATAGGCGGCGTAAACCCGAGAAAGGTATACTACTACTAACTAATCTTCCGGTACTCCGCCTTCCGCTCCTCGACGTGTCTAGCGGCCTCCTCCAGCCCACGGGTATAGATGCAGCTAGTAGTCTACATATTATGTGAAGCCTGCCGATTAAACGAGCTCTCCTCGGCGCTGTAGTCCCGCTTGAAGCCCTCGCATTTCAGGTGCTTCCGAGACATCGCAATAGCGAGGTGCCGGTACACTAGTATCGTCATCCGGATTGCGAGGCCTGCTAAGAACTCCTGCTGCATAACCTGGCTTAGGACGCTGCTGTCCCATAGTCGTGAGTGACTGCCCTTCTGCCCCGGATACGCCTATAGGAAAGGAGACTCTAGTTCCTAGCTATTAAGGGCGAGTAGGCGTAGCTGCTAGCAGAACGGCCGGACCAACTAGAGATAGTAGATCAGCAGCTCGCCGACCTCGCGAGGGAGATAGCGGTAGATGATCTTGGTGGTGCCGGTAACGTAGTAGCCCTTGTGGTATGTCGTAATAATGCTAACTATGCTATGCTCGACAAAGATGCTGCGGTGCTGGCTATTTACAGTATTAACACACCGGACACTAAGCAGTTCCGTCCCACGCGCAGGCTGTCCCGCGGTTAGGTGGACTAGCAAAAGAAGGCGCCGTAGGAAGCCATCTGCGCGCCGGAGGTACCCGACTGCAGCATTGCGGTCCCATTTTAAGCGTTTAGCCTTAGTGCTTAGTAGGAGGAACTCATTCTGCAGCTACTCGTTCTGGAGCACCCGTCTTAGCAGCCACTGCTTACGGTCAGGGAGCGTGCCCTGCAGGTTGGCCTGGTGCTGCAAGAAATTCCAGCCGTTCCGACCTTCTGCAGCATTGTCGACTACCCGATGCATATAGAATGCAATATCTAGGTCGCTCCGGCACTCGGATGGGTAGACTAAGAGGAGGGCCTCTAACTCGGTCTGCGTCTTCTAGACCTGCTCGCGGACAAACCCTTTAAAGCTAGCCATGCCTAGCGACGGGATGTCCTTATAGCACACCGACTAATTGTCCTCGGACCACAGGATGTATCCCAGGCTCGTGGTGCAGTCCCTTACCTTCTTGGCGAAGGCTTAGAGCTTAACCGCCCAGCTAAAGGGCGAGCGTGTGCCGTGGGCAAGGAAGCGGGATCGTAGCTCATCGAGGACATCCGCTAGATAGACGCCCTCTACCTCTCGCGCCGTAGTAACCGCCTTCTAGATAGTAAGGAGCTGCGAGATCTTGATAAAGCCAGAGAGCCTCGGGCTGAAACAGTAGGCCTCCCGGAGGTTATTCCTAGCCACATCAATCCCTAGGACGGCAAGGAAGCCCACGGTAGCGCTCTCGTACAGACGGCCCCTCAGATCCTGATCAAGGAGGGCAATGCAGAGATCAAGACATGTTGCATCGAGCCGGTCCCTCGCCTGCTCCACGGCCGCAGGACAGGCTACGTCCACATCTGTTACCGCAGCATGCTGCAAGGCCCTCGCATTCGCAAGAGTGCTGTCGAGGCAGGCCGCCTGGTAGCTAGTAAAGCGATGCTCTAGCGCAATCGGACAGTCTGCGTCGGCTGTCCGGCATACAAAGCACAAGAGCGCCTTCCACACACTAGTATACCTGCGCCAGGTTGACTTCTGCAGCTTGATCATAAGGGGCCGATCGCTCGCGCGCGACTGCTGGAGGAAGCTGTTGATCCGGCTCTGGTCGAAGACGTTGATCTCGTCATTACAGACGCTCTGATAGGCATCGTCAACTTAGCGCTCGAGGCTCTGACCTAGCTCATGTAGTAGGGGCTCCGACACAGGGTCTGGCACTGCTGCTAGAGCGGCGAGTTCCGGCAGGGGATGGCCAGAGAGGTAGCCTGCCCAGCGGGTTAGTTCCAGCCAGGGCGACACCTCCTGCTGGTGCCGCGGCCTCTGGACCCCTCCGTGCACTACACTACTGGTAGCCTCTCTTCCAGCAAGGTCTGCAAGCACATCCTGTAGGAACGAGTCGTCCTGCTCCTGCCCCTGCTCCTGCTGCTGCTGCCGCTCCTGCTCCCCTTCGGCCAGAGACTTGTCGAGTGTGCGTAGGTGCTGGGCTGGCCGAGCTACTTCAAAGTACGGTGTGCCGCCGTGAGCAACAAAGAAGCGCTGGCACCAGACCGATCGATAGGCATCTGCACGCCGCTGTGCTGCCGCCGCCTGCCTCTGTGAGCTTCGGCAGCCTCCGTGAGTTCCCGGTGCCCACTGATGGGCTCGACGCCAGTGGCCCCGTAACGTCCCTAGTGATCTGCAGATATACCGACAGGCTTGGGGCTCAAGCTGGCACTGGAGCCCGTCTGTGAACAGAGCCAGACTCGAGAACGGTTCCGGCACCCCGGCCGGTGCTACGCCGCTACTGGGCTGCTGGCAGATGTCTGGCCACCCGGCTAGCTCCCGAACGATTGCAGGCCGCAATCTGGCTGGGATGTCGCGATGATGGTGCGCTAGGTGGGTGGTGGCCTGGCTAGGCAAGACCGCAAAGTGGCAGGTTCGACACACCGCAAGCCGATGCTCTGGGAGATATTCAAAGACGTCGACCGCAGTGCTAGCCATCGGCTCGAGGGTTGCCCGCCTGTTGGGCTTCAAATTAGATGATGCAAAGCTGGATGGAGATATGCTACTCTCAGAGAGATCCGGTCTGCAACAGGACACGCGCCTCGCCTACGCGCTCGTTACGCGCTAGGCCTCGACGGCCCACGCCCGCTCATCCGCATCCCCATCCTCATCCTCATCCTCATCCTCATCCTCATCCGTCGTTAGCGACCGTTGGGTGGGACGGGCCTCTCAGCGCCGGGCGGACCGCACCTGGGGTAGAGGAACCTCACAGTCGTGCCCATGGACTGGAGGAGCAGCGGTGTAGGGAGGGAAGGAGGGCAGTTGGGACGGGGCGGCGCACAGCACAGTGGTGCAGGCCGGCGGGCAGGGGCGGATGGGCGGTGTTTTGGAGGCGGAGGGGGGAAAAGGACACGGATGCGATGGGAGACACGATTCCGTTGAGGCATGAATCCTAGTCTCTGTCATTCATGTCAGGGTTCTCTCTCATCTGTAATTTTTTGAAGAGTATTGAAGCACTTCTCACCGTCGAGGATTTGACCTCAAATTCAATTCCACGACGCTCAAGACCGACACTGACCCTAGCCTAATTAGGACGACTCCAATTCCTCGACAGTGTCGTGGGACTGGGCATACTGGGTAGCAGTTCGCTGTGCTTTCAATCTGAATTGCCGGCCAGAATTCTATTCGGACGTACTAGTCTTGCGGCTAACAAAGCCCAAAGATTACGGATGCCCGTTCCTCGGACCTTTGGGTCCGATTATCGGCGAGCCTTTGCTTATAGACCCTCTTTAGCTATACCCAACTTGCGCTCAAGTAAGTCTTCTTTTCTCTATAGTATCGAAGATTTTGCTGCGGTCGAGCTTGGGCAAAAACAATGCTTCCACAGACATACAGACAGTACGTTGTCCGTGACCCGTCGGAAGAGGCGGGCAGGAATGGATTCTCGTCCCTCGCTCTCGAATCTGTCGCGATGCCGGCCATCGGGGAGAAAGAAGTTTTGGTCCGCGTCCACGCGGTGAGCCTCAATTTTCGCGACATCATGATTGCAACGGGGACGTACATCTGGCCTGTCACGAATGGCCTGGTCCCGTGCTCTGATGGTGCGGGCGAAGTAGTTGCGATAGGCTCTGCGGTCACGCGAGTTCGCGAGGGCCAGCGCGTCATGGCGACGTTTCACCAGACGCACATCTCGGGGCCAGTGACACCGGAGGATGTGAAGAGTGGCCTCGGAGCATCATTGGACGGCACCTTGCGAGAGTACGCCGTGTTCCCGGAAGACGGATTGGTTTTGGTGCCGTCGAATCTCGACATGTTCGAGGCCAGTACCCTTCCCTGCGGCGGATTGACCGCCTGGAATGCTCTAACCGGGGCATCTCGCAAGGTTACACAAGGGGATGTCGCTGTAGTGCAAGGAACGGGATCCGTCAGCATTTTCGCCGCCCAATTCGGCATTGCCAGTGGCGCGAAAGTAATTGCAACTACTAGCTCGGAGGCGAAAGAGGAGCGACTCCGCCAACTAGGGGTTCACCACACCATCAACTACCGCCAGCGTGAAGAGTGGGCGGACGAGGTGCGACGGATCTCGCCACGTGGCGCAGATTACGTGGTAGAGATAGGTGGGCCAGGCACATTCGAGCAGACGCTCAAGTCGATCGCCATGGATGGAGTCATTTCTGTCATCGGGCAACGTACCGCCCAGGCCGGCGCCAAGAGTCAGAATCAGCTGCTTCTCTCCGATGTCTTCCGGCATCCGTGCACGATGCGCAGGTTCATGGTCGGGAGTCGGGATCAATTCGAAGAGATGAACGACTTCATCGCCAAGGTGGGGCTTAAACCGAACGTTGACGCACCTGTTTGGGACTTTGAGGACGCGCCCAAAGCTTTTGAACATCTTTGGGCGCAGAAGCACTTTGGCAACGTTGTGATCAGGGTTTTCCGGGATGGGAGGTAGATTGACGCTTTTGGGTTTGAACCGCACTCAAACTTGAAATACAAGCAAGTCCAAGCCGGGGACAGTCTGTTGTTGCATCTTTGCCGTAAAACATTTGGCTATAAGAGAAGCCTTCGGCTGAGTTCATTTGAGGTGGGAGAGGAATGAATCTCCTACTCGCTCAACTAGAGATGGACTTGATGGATGGAGCCGCGCTGGTGGACTAATGCAAATTATTTACTTTCAAGAATCCCTGATTTTCATGGCGAAGCTCGCAAGCTGTCTCCTATTAACGGATCCTTGGGCAGTGCAAGTGAGAGCAGCGGTGCATGCATTTGCGCCCCGAAGGTGTCCCGCTCTCCAATTGAGCCTTGAGGCCACGGCCGCTTGAATGTACACTTCCAAGCAAGAGCAGGCCGATAGAACATGATGGTAATGATGTCAGAAGGAGACTCGAGCCGATAGAGAGCTCGAAGCCGCTCAGCAGTGAGAGCATCGGACCGCTGTGCACGATCAAAGGCGGTGCGAGTGGCGAACAGAATGTCAAGAGTGATCTCGAACGGGCCGGAGTTTTTCGATCTTACCACAGACGCGAGCTTTTGGATTGTGACGGGCCCAGCATGCATCGCCCAGTCCTTTGCGTCTTTTTGGTCTAAAAAAATGCGTTAGCTTATCATGCTGGACTGTAGTGAAGAGCTTGCAGACCACTCACCCCGAGACGCTGGTTTGTCCGGTTCTCGCGCTGCCTGCAGAGTCGCAGTGCGCCGTGGCGGTCTAGGCTTCTGCTGTAGCACTTGGACCGCGAAATTGCTTTTCCCCGGTCCAATTTGCATCGTTCTGATGGGGAAAAGTGCCGTCGGGTTCTCTATTCTCATGAGATGATAGAGCGAGAAATAAAACACCGCGCCCAACGACACCTCTAGTGGCGTTAGTGGCGACGCGATATTCCCGCCGGTCGCCAGTTGGTCCTCGTAGGAGCCATGAAGCAGGGCAGTTCTTGAAAACCCTGCTATTGCGTCTGCCAGATCCTGTGATTTGGCGACCACCTCACCCAAGACACCAATTTCGTAAGCGGAATTTGATGCGCTCTCGAGCGGGCCCATGACGGCGTTCTTGCCGTAAACGTGGAATAACAACTGGGGGCCGTCCTTGGCCCCCAAGTCAGGAAATGCTTCGAGAGTGGTCCTCCTCACCGTGCTAAGAAATTCGTTTATGCCTTTGATCAAAATGGGATCCCTAACACCTCCGATATAGACAGTTCGATAGCCGACATGCTCGGCGCCCTCCAGCTTGATCTCGTATTGGGTAGACTTCACGAAGCGCGAGCCTCGAACGCGAACCGTGCGGTTATCCGGATTGACGCTGTATGTGCATGCATCCAGGTGAAGCACGCCACCAGGACCGGGTAGCTGATCTGGCCTGGTCTTCTCATATAGCGTGTGAGCGGCCACGGACACGGGTGTGCAGCGCTGGGTGGGATCGGTAGGAGTCAGCTCGAAGAAATCTTTGTGCATTGTTGCTACAATTGAGCGGCCTTTGGGGACTGCACAGAGACCGCCGCATTCGATGATCTTGCCGACGTGCCAAGCCGTGCTCTCTTCAACGCCGCGCACCATGCAGAAAGCCGCGAAGGGGGCCGGATCGTACGAGCGAGCGGCGACAATGATGTCGACCGTGTTGTCCTGCAATACTTGCATGAAGGGCTCCGCCCCCATCTGGGCTACTATGGTCGTTGCTCGCTGCACAGCTCCGGCAGCCAGAGGCGGGGCGGAGCTGCACGGTTTGATCTGCCCGGCTCTTTCCCTGGACTGGATTTGTTCACGTTTGTCATCAAATTTGATGGTGGCGAGCTTGAACGACCACGACCGCTGTTTGGCAATGTCGGTAATGATATCGATGGTGAAGTCGACCTGAGCGTTGGTTCCTGCGCCACCGGCAGAACTGACGATAAATTTAATGCCTCTAGTGGCACACGCTTCGAGAATGGGCGTCAGGTCACGAACGTAGGACTGCCGGGAACACAGCGTCTTGCCTGTGCCCAACATGTACGGTCCGGGATCGGTGGAACCGGCGTCAACGATGATGGCTGCAGGCTGATCATCGACGGCGTTCCAGAACTCATCGATGTTGTAGCCATATCCGAGAATGGGTGATGGGGTAAAGAGCCTGAAGGGAGTGAAGGTAGACATGGCTTAGGGTAAAGTTAGCAGCGATGCCGGGACAGGACAGGACAGGACAGGGCAGTCCAAGCTGCTGTGGTCACAGCTTCTGTGTAGTTTTTATCATCCATATACTACCATGTCGGCCATGCGACGGGCATGGAGGTATCGGCTGCTCGTGCGGTACTGTAATCTATAATAAGGTGCCGATGGTCGGAGCTGGACCCCGCACTTCGCAGAGTCTTTATCTAGCTAGTTACCAAGACCACCGACCATGCAGCTAACAGACACACACACAAGCACACACACCAGACACACCAGCCGGCCAACAATCTTCAGGAGACACCAAGATGGCGTGCGTTGAATGCCGCCAGCAGAAAGTGCGTTCCTGCCCCCGATGCCCACACGCTCCTTCCTTCCTTCCTTCCTTCCTTCCTTTCTTTCTTTCCTTCCTTCCTTCCGCCACCGCTGCTGCTGCGTACGATGCCACTGCTGCCCCTGCCCCGGCGTTGGGTCACTGACTAAACCACGTGGCCACACAGGTGCGGTGCGACGGGGTGGCGGGCTCGGACCAGCCGTGTTCGCGCTGTCGCCGCATCAGAATCGACTGCGTCTTCTCCAAGGCCTATCGCCGCCAGCGTCGACCCACGTGAGTCTGCTCCAACTTCTCCGTTTTCCGTGCTTTGGTCATCAGGCCCCGTTCTGACTCTCCCGCGTGTGGCTTGGCAGGAAAACTGAGCTGCTGCACGAGATTAGGAAGCTCCGTGAGCGCGTCTCGGTGGACGGTGGTGGCAGCATCGGTGATGGTGGCGGCGGCGGCGGCGACGGCGACGATAACGGTAGCACCCACTCACCGGTCCACACGTTCCTGAACGATGCGGTAGATCTTCTGACCGATGCCATACCAGCAGACCAGCCCACGAGCGGAGGCATCATGCTGCCCGGTGATGCAACCGACATCTCCTCCAGTGCCGCTGACGCGGTGCCTGTTGCCCTTCCCAATCAGACCACCCCTGCGGCCACGTGGTGGCAAGTTCAAGACGTTCCTCCTCCCACGGCTGATCGGTCAATTGGAGACCTACGGGTGGCGGCGCGCGAGATAGACGAATGTTTCGCTCTGTCAGTCGCCACTTTCCCAAACGCTGCCCCGAAATGGCGACGCTGAACGTGTCGATAGTTTCATCCAGGACTGCCTATCGTATGTACCCTTGGTACCCAGTCCCATGCATCCTAACATATGCTACGCGCAATCTCCCTTGCTGTTCTGGACGATTGTAGCTATCGGGTCTCGAAAATACACCGAGAACCCCACCCTCGTAATTCTCCTCGGCCCTAAGGTCTCCAGCATGGCAAAGATGGCCATCTTCCGTCAGGAACCGGTTTTGATGACTTTACAAGCCTTTGTACTCCTTTGCGCCTGGCCCATGCCGTTCCATGCCTTGAGCGATGACATTACCAGCATCCTGGCCGCCGCAGCTTTGCAGCTAGCCGCAGTCGCAGGACTTCATATTCGCGGCAACGGCCAAGAGTTTTCGCGCACCAAAGTAAGCGATGACGCCGACCAGACCACAGCTCGTGGGAGACTGTGGGCCTGCTGCCTCGTGGTCTGCCAACGGTGAGTAGCCGCCGGCGAGATTGCAATACACGTCGTCATTTACTGATCACGCGAGGTCTCATTAGAGTGATAACAACAAACGGCACACCGCCTTTGATGATGCCCGATACCTACCATATCGCTCTCTCGCCGTCTGATCAAGTCCTTTCACCCAGTCTGGTCCTCCAGAAATCCGTCAGCGAACTGTTGACCACTGCGATTCTCGACTTGCAAAAGTATGCGCTACCGTTGCCATACGCAACGCTGCAGGGCGTTCTGGATCCAATGATAGAGTCGGCTGTCGCTAGCATACGTCAGCTGGATCAGAGTCAAGCAAGTCCCCTAGGTATATATCCACTTTCTCTTCGTGTTAAGCTATCTATCCTTTGTTTGCCTGACTCTTTGAGGCAGATGTATTCTATGTGCAAGCCGCCGAGCTGCACATACTCAGCTTCCACTTATTCAAACATCGGAGTGCCATCAGCGCAGAAGTTCTCACCGGAATGTACAATTTGGCAATCACGATGGTGGAGCAAATTTTGGTGATTAATGAAACCTCGAGAGTTGCCGAGTGCGGCCCGAGTTTCATTGCGAGGTTTCTGCATTCTGCAGCAGTCGCCATTTTGCGCATCAGCAGATCGGACCTGAAGGACCAGCTGGATCTGGAGCGCGGTCGTCGTGCGTATTTTGCCCTCATCATTTTTCACCGACGTCATGCCGTGCGACAGGATGATGCCTTCGCCCGGTTCAGTATCATCTTGACAAATCTGTGGACTAGCTCGCGCATCTTCAAGACTTCCAACGGTAGCTTCGCTAGCCTTACCGTTCGCAGCAGGGCTCGGCTTGGTATGAGTATGGTGTATGACTGTTTCTGGTGGTGGCGCCAGGAATATGGCTGGCAAGCTAGTGTCTACGAGCATGCCGAAGGTAAGTCAGAATTCCGCATCCCTTTGTCGCATGGTACGTGTCCGTCATCAGCAACATCAAGGCTCCTGAATTCTACGGCTATGCTGTTGCTGGTCTTAGAAATCAGTTTAATCGCTTAGTATCATGTGATTTCCACTGACCGTCATAGGTGGAAGGCGAGGGTTCCCATTGCCCGGAAGTCACCAGTCGCCCTCCGAGCCTTTCCTCGATGAAGACGAATCGATGCTGTCGAACTTTACTACTATGGCCGACCTGGAATGGCCTGCTTTCGATTGCTTGATGGGAGACGAATGGCCCCCAGTCGGCGCAGAGATAAACATGCTTTGAGACAACATCATTTCACCAAGAGGTAATCGTCCATAGTGGAAGAGAAAAGAATATGGATTCAAGCAACGGAATCGCTGCTCAGTCTAAAGAATTTAAGCAATTCTGGTCATTCGGCCCCCAGAAAAAAAAACTACCTGCGAGCCGGCCTCAAAACTGCTTGATTGCGAGCCTGTAAAGCCTTTGAAGGCTCACAAAATTTGTAACAACTAAGCTTAGTTACGAGTGAACCTACCGATACCTATACCTCACTGCAGATATTACAGGCTTAATGATACCTTACTACACATCAGATGGTAGGGACTTACAAGGGTTCTGTAACAGCACAAGGGTTCTGTAACAACCCACTTTATGGTCAGTACAATGGCTACAGCCGCTTGTTATACTCTAAATGCCAGGATTGTCCGATTCTATGTTGACTAAACGAAGGCAAATCCGTGAATATCAGCTTCTGTCTCCAGACGCCGCACTTTATTGATAATCTCGTCGACGAAGTCCATATTCTTCTCACCGCCATATTCTACGAGAGCGCGAAATTTGGTTTCAATCTCATCCCTAAATTGATGTAATCAGCGAGTGGAACCAGCAGCGTTGCAAACGCTCCTTACCGGGTCAATGACCATTGTGGATCTCCTTTTGCTGCGTCGACGGACTTGGAAAACACACTACCAGTCTTTGTTGTGACTTCAATGCGACTGGTCCAGTGCTCAGGGAATAAAGAATCGATTTCTGCATCAAGCACCATCTCCACCCGCCGCTGAAAGTCTCGAAGCTCCGTGTCCTCCAGTGCTTGCTCTGTAAAATCAGTGATCATAGCCTGCCCGTGCTTTGCTGCCACCGCAAGAACGAATCCCATGGAAAACTTGCTCTGGTGGACCGTCTCTGCTTTTTCGCTCAGACTCATGATACTGATGGCCAGGTCGTAAGTGTAAGCCTTCACTTGTTCAATGTCACCCCAACCAATGGAAAATTCCTCGATCAGAGCCAGGAAAGCATCGATAGCCGCGTGCGTGTGTCGACACGAGGCGTGCCATTTAAAACTGGACTCCATCACAGCCCACTTCTGGCCCAATTTGGAGTCCAGAAATTCAGGTCTAGCATTCCTTGCAGAAAGCATTGCAATCATTCCTTTCTCACCTTCGATAATGTCAGTGGGACCGAGGAGGCCACACGTGGCCACATATGCAGCGTACACGCCATTCGAACAGGCGCGTGCAGTGTGGACTTGCTTTGAATGTGTTGCATCAAGCAAAAATTGCCATAGCCCAGCAGCCTGGGTTCCTGCTGTCCCAAGAGCAGACAAGTACACGGGGCTGGTTCCTTTCAGCAGGCAAGTAGTGGCAGCAGCCGCACCAAGAACTCCAGCTGTGGCGGTTGAATGGAAAGCCTAGGGAAAGTTGTCATTCGTCAACGACGTGATCATAAGGCAGAAGAGCCGGGAAAAGAACTTTACCTTGTAGTGTTCTTTGCCCAGACATTCGCCCGCTCGGCATGCAAACTCGTATCCAATCACGCATGCTTTCAGGAAGTCTGATCCTGAACAACCCACATCCTGGGCAACCGCCAGTGCCGCTGGGAAAACAACCGTGGCCTGTGTAGATCTCCAGAGTCAACCCTTTATCAATGGAAAGTATCGTGATCAAAATGCAACTAGAGCAGGTAGCTGCTTTGCGAGCTGGGATAGGTGGAAGAGGAATGAGAAAAGGTCGTCATACCGGATGTATCATGCTGCTATTGTGAAGATCATCTTGCTCCACAACGTGGGAGCTCGCGCCATTGACCATTGCCGCAAAGTATGGGCTAGTGGTAACACCCGCGAACGATACCAACTCGCTCCGTCCCTCTTTTGGCCCCATCGTTTGCGCGAAATGCAGCATGGATTGAACTGAAGCATGGCTTCTGCCCGCAACGCAGCAGCCTAGCCAGTCCAAGAAAAGCAACTTCGTCTGTTCAATCACTGCGCTGGGTATTTCGTCGTAGGATAGCGCTGCAGCCCATTGTGTCAACCGTGCGGTCCGCGTCATGCTTGCGAGGGACTCATCAGGTCTGCCGTCCGACTGATCCATCATTCGCTATTAGAAGGGTGATATGCTGAGGAACAGGTCCTGCTTGGTGTTTGGCCTTTATCAAAAGTTAACAAGATGTCTCAACCCCGACTTCGCATCATGCCAAGGAGCAAATACGTTCACCACCGGCACGGATCCGCTATTTCGCACATTGCACTTTACGAGCGATAGCAGACCCAATGAATCGGGTTGGCCGCTGGCCGGCGATCGGCAAAGTAGCTCTCACAATAGATTCATTACGACCCTGACTTGCCAAGGCCTCAAAGTCCCCGGTCTCTAGGCTTCTCACGCTGTTCGATTCTCCACGCGCGCTAAAGACAAGGCTACAACACGGATATTCAGAAGCACTTACTCCTACATATCTTGAGAATTACCAATTAATTTACGCGTCTCTTCCAGGCTCACAGAAGATGCCGGCAAAGGGGACGACTAGCATCGTGTTCTCCTACCTGACTGGATAACTTGCGGTTCCTCACACGTCTTCGTAGCGACCGTCCATCATCTACCAGTTCGCAGCACATCCTATGCGGCCACGTGCACCAGCTCTGTTCACTTCACACCTGATACATGTAACCAGGGTGCAGGCTACCCAAGAGCCACTCCTCAGTATGTGCCAGCCTGTAATCTCGCTTCCCGTCTTTCCTCATTTGGTTCTCCCATCTGGGTTAGGGTTAGGGTTAGGGTTAGGGTTAGGGTTAGGGTTAGGGTTAGGGTTA
>NW_022987043.1:0-14283 GCF_010093935.1 Zasmidium cellare ATCC 36951 | reverse complement strand
TTATAAAGGTATCTACTTCTTTTATAACTTCTTTTATCCTTCTAAAGATATTTTCTTTAAACTAAGACCTTTTTAGAAAAGCCTATAACTTTAGGTATTAGTTATAATCTTTATAACTTTAATAAGTCTTTCTAGAGCTTAAATATATCCTTATTTTCTAGAGATATAATACGTAGGGCTTTAACTTATAGTACTTTCCTTTTCTACTTCTTTTTAAAAGCTTAGTAAATATAGGAATAACCTATACTACTAGAATCTTTAAAGTAGTTAGACTACTAACTTGGGCTTATAATCTATTAAGCTAAGACTACTCTATAGGGTTTATATAGGTATTGAATATAGTAGAAGTAACTAAATTAATAAATAATAGTAGGAACTAACCTAGTTATAATTATATTAGTTATAAAAAGTAAAAAACCTAAAGTAAAATAAGCTTTTCTCGATTATATAACTTTTAGTATTTATACTTTAAGTATCTATTTTAGCCTATCTATTTAGACTATACTATTTAATACTTATAGAATATATATAGAGAAAAGCTTTAGTATATAATAAAAGATCTTTTAAGTATAATCTAAAGAAGTAGGTCTATACTTTTAAATATTAACTTTAAATATATTTTATATAATAATAAGCGACTAGATATACTTTATTTATATATAGAATAGATAACTCGATATAGGCTATAAAATATACTATTTTTTTAAAAAAAAATTAAAATATATTTCTAACTTCTAATTTCGAAACTATATATAGAATAGTAGTAAGTTAGACGATAATAGAGATTTAGAATAAAGTAGTATTTTAGAAGAAAGAAGTAATTCTAAAGAAAGTAGCGCTTAGTACTCCGCTTTAAACTCTAACGCCTCTAGTAATACTTTTTAACTATTTCTACTTTTTTCTCTTTCTTTTTTTTTTCTTTTTAATCTATTTTATAAGTAACTACGTATTTTATACTTTCTACGTTTTCGCTTTTTAAACCTCTATCTACTACTACTCTACTTTAATATTTAATACTAAAAACTACTTAAGTTTTACTAACCTCGATATTAGTAGATTAGTTCTTAAATAGAAAGCTAGTAAGTATTTTAGAAGAATTAGAGCTTAGAAATAAAATAGTAATAGGTCGATTATAAGTCTAAGTTAGTAGTAGCTTAAAGTATTAAAAGCGATAAAAGAGGTAAAAGTAGGGATTATAGTAATTAAGTAAAAGAAGTTATACTAGTATAAATACGGTAGCGCCTCTCTATCTTTTCTTCTAGCCTAGGGCAAATATCGGCCTTAAGTTACTTTAGACATTTAGGAGAAGATAAAAAGATAACATTGTAATAAGCGCTATCTTGTAACATAGGCAAAAACAAAACTAGCCAAGTGCCACCGCACTGACAGTGCCGTTGTCAGCGCTGAGAAGGCCGCCAGCGAAACGCAAGTCAGCTCTCAATGGGTCGGGAATGAAGTGTGGATTTAATATCCCACTACAACCGTGGTGAACCCGTCTCACCTCCTCCAACAACATTGCCCGTAAAGGAGGTCGGCAGCTCGGCCCACTCGTTCATGGCCATTGACTTTGTGAGTGGTCTCAAGGTTTTCCTGATCCACGTCAGAAAAGCCTTCTCAGTCATTGAAGATATACTAACATAACTATAGCGAATTTGCTGGAGCGCATGTGCGCTTCGACAGACGCTACATCCGCGTACCTCTCAAAGAGGAGGATCTCCCCAGGGGCTTTGGGCCGAGTGAAGACGCAATACGTCAAACACCCCGGCTCTTCTCGTTCCACCCATTCTGAAAAAGATCTATCGTAGCTGTCAACGCCGCCCGTAACAATCGTCTGGAGATGACATACCGCAAAATTACAAGGGCGCTATCTTTCGCGGCGTCATCTTCTTTCACAGTGATCAATCCTGTAATAACGACTGCCCCCGGACCTGCGACCGCGCCTCGTGCTAGGAACCCGACCGTGGGATACCAAGCATGCATATCTTCGGGCTGTGCGTATAGCCCTTCGTCGGTGGCCGTCCTGTGGTAACGCTTGAACTCGGGATGATTCAGTTGACGAGACAGAGCCGGCTTGCAAGCGTAGACTTCGAACCCGGCGATTACGTGTTCGGGGTGCGCGCATTCAAGCGCATCTACGATCTGGTTCCTCGCCCCGGGTCGAGTGGCCCGAGTGAAGTAACACCATGTTTTGGTTTCCGAGGCGGGGTCGCGGTAGTCGTAGCAGGTCTCGAGGAGGTGGATGATCTGGATATTCGTGAGATGCGGCACGGCAGAGTGGTATGTGAAGCCTCGTCATTTAGGGGAGTTTGTGGTTCGAGAACTCACCCTTTTCTGCTTTTCCGGGGACCCGGGATATAAGTAGCAGAATAGAGATATGTCGGGCTTTGCGAGCATCGTTCGTAAATCAGCGATCACAATGGAATAGCTGTGTAAAAGTGAAAGGGACTACCTGCTTGCATCTCGACCGTCGGCTGACTGTGGCCTGTATTGATGAAGGGACGTGATATTTCCGAGATTCGCGAGGTGGCCGAGAACTCCAGACATTTGCTAATTCCGCCAGCCCCACTACATTCCCTGGCCAAAATACTGCATATCCTCTTCAGACCCATATACTGACTGCATGCCTTCTTCAAGTGCGGTGGGAATCAGCTGCCATCCGAAGTTCCTCCGATCCTCGACAAGTCTTTGCGTGCGATATGGCGATCCCCAAAGCGCAGTACGTTAGTGATGTGTGGAAAGACGGCTTGTTTGGTATGTACTTGTCGATGACCGCGTGCTAGACTCTGAATGAACACGTCACTAACACTGGCGATGGCCAGCGTCGAAAGTCGTCTTCTGCACCGGTGGCTCGGGAAGCATTTGCAGCGCCCAAGTCCGAGCACTGGTGCATCTGGGAGCCGATGCATGCATCGTAGGACGCAACCCCAAGAAAGCGGAAGAAAAGGCCCAAAGCATCGCGACGGCGCGACCTGGCGCCCGAGTGCTAGGGATAGGCAACGTCGACGTCCGCCACGTCGACAGCCTCCACTCCGCCGTCGCCACCTGCGTGAAAGAGCTGAGGCGGATTGACTTTGTCATTGCTGGTGCCGCCGGGAACTTCCTCGCCCCCATACGGTCGTTGTCGGCGAATGCCTTCAAGGCTGTCATCGACATCGATCTGCTCGGGTCGTACAACACGGTCAAGGCGACGCTGCCACACCTCATCGCCTCGTCAAAAGAAGGCGCCGGCGGTGGAAGGTTCGTCTTCGTCAGCGCCAATATGTTTCAGACCGGCTTGGTGCTGCAGACTCATGTCGGCGCCGCCAAGTCGGCTGTCAATGCGCTGTCGAACAATATGGCTATCGAGCTGGGTCCCCTGGGTATCACTTCAAACGTGATCGCGCCAGGCCCGATTGGAGATACTGTGAGTTGGTTAAGAGACTTCTCTCACGCCTGCTTGCGGCCCTGACCACGTGCCACAGGAAGGGATGGATAGACTCACACCTGCGAGCGATGCCAACACAGCTTCCGCTACCAAGATTCCTCTGGGAAGAATGGGCAGTGTGAGAGACATTGCGGATGCGACCGTCTACCTATTTTCTGATGCGGCCAACTACGTCAACGGAGACGTTCTTATTGGTGAGTTGAAGAAGAATGGAAACGGACCTGGTCCGCCTGTGCTGACTTCGTTTCCGTACAGTTGATGGGGGAGCCTGGCGCACCGGCGGAGGCGCTCCAGGCCATACTGTGCCTTATCCCGACTTTCTGCTCTCTAGCGATGAAGTAAGCGCAGCGAAGGTGGAGGGACGGAAGGGTAAATTGTGAATGGCTTGATGGTGGGGTGAGGAATGCTGTCGAGTGGGTTGTTGCGGTGTACAAGTAGTAGTACAAGAAAGATTAGTTGACCCGAAACTGCATTTGTTCCGGCAGCCGCGGTCTCATTACACACATAGATACCCATGCATTCTGGAGGTGATCGTTGCGTAACGAGGGAAATACATTCTGATCTTGGCGAACGAAAAGGATGAGCCTTACCAGCGTTCATAGGTTTACGGTGACAAAGAAAAAGAGAATACTCGCTGCTACTGCACCAATACTTGCAAACTATCTGCAAAAGAACATTTCAAAGTTTTGTCTGTACAGCACAACGTCCTACTGTCCCTCTGCTCCTCAACTCCCGTCTGAGGATTTTACCAGACGGATTCCTCGGAATTGCCTCGATGAACTCAATCCCGCCACGCAACCACTTATGTCGCGCTACCCTGTCTTCAACGAAGGCGCGAATATGCTTCCTTGCTTCATTCTTCTTCTTCCTTCCCGAACTCGAGAGGACTATGAAAGCCTTCGGATATTCTCCCGCACGATCGTCAGGAGTGCCTATCACTGCAGCATCATTTACGTCGGGATGAGCGAGTAGCAGAGCTTCCAGTTCGGCGGGCGCTACTTGCAATCCCTGGACCATAGTCAGTCTCAACAAAGTCCCAGTAGGGTCGTTTGCATCGAACAAACCTTGACTTTGATCAATTCCTTCAGACGGTCTACTATCCACATGTGCTGTCGCCCGCTCGAGGAAGTGCTGAACACGGCGATATCGCCTGTGCGGAGCCATCTTCGACCATCTCGAAAGACAAAACTCTCGTTCGTGGCCTTTCTGTTGTTGTGATATCCCAGAGTGACACTTGGCGAAGACACCAAGAGCTCACCGGGCTCATTGTTGCCCGTGACGACTTTGCCTCCATCGTCCACCAGACGGCACGTCGTCCCTGGAATGGGCACTCCCGCGCTCCCATGGCAGATGTCGTCTTCCAGAGTCCAGGTGACGACTGTTGCAGTCTCTGTGAGCCCGTATCCTTGGCAAAGTCGCCAGCTGGGATGAATCTTGATCAGGTCGTCTGCGAGGCCTTTACCCAGGGGCGCAGCACCGGTGACGACCTTTCTGACACTTTTCAGGTCATATTCTCTAACCTCGGCGTTTTGCTGCGTCAAGTCGCTGATTATCGGAGGCACCAGGTAAATTGTGTTGATCCGGAACTGCTCAATGGAGGCCACCATAGACTGGAAACTGTATTTCGGCAGCACAATGACGGAATCACCTCGATATGCTCCGGCGTGGCAGATGATGACTAGAGCGTAAATGTGACTTTGCGGCATGAGACCCAGCCCAACGTCCCTGTGCTGTGGCCCAAGGGCTTCTCGACCAGTGGCCTCTGCCGCGGCGAGTTGCAGGACGTTGGCAATGACGTTGTAATGCGACACACGCACTCCTTTCTGCTCTAGGGTCAGCCTCTATCGATTTGCTACATTCGGGCTTCCTCGCCCATCACACGCACCGGCAATCCAGAGGTTCCGCTCGAGTAGCATAGGAACGCGGTCTGGCGCTGGCCTTGGTCGACGTCCCAGCGCAGAGAAGGAAGCGTCGAGCGCAGTTCTCCGTCGTGCACCAGCTCTTCGAGTGTCGAGAACCCTGAATCCGAAGATATGTCGCCGGTGAATCGGACTGGCAGATCGATGACGAAAATATTTGCAGCATCAATACCAGCCATTGCAGCCGCTTCGCGGGCGTTCTGTAGAAGCGGAAGACAAGTGAAGATTGCTGTTGCTCCCGAGTCGTTGAGCTGATGAGCCAGCTCAGGGATTGCGTAAGACGCATTCGCGGGACTGGACACACCGTTAAGCATGTGCACAGCCCAGTGCAATGTCATTACATCGATCTGTCCACCAGCTCCTGTTAGTGTATAGATGTGTCAGTCTAGCACAGACATCCTGCCCACCGTATTGTAAGTGTACGAGACCACAACTTTCTCATATTCTGACCCTTCGTTGGGGTCCCATCGTAGCCTCGCAGCGAGAGCTCGCGCCAATCGGTCAGTCCGCTGCTTTTGCTCCAAGGCTGAGAAAGAGCGGCTGCTCAACCCGCAGACAAAGGGAGGTAGGGAGTTGCACAGAGGTTGTCGTCCATAGCATTCGTTGAGCATGAAAGTGCATAATGGAACTGAGGTAAGCTCTTCGGGGATGGTGAACTCCCTCGCTACAGGTGAGGTAAAAGTCATGATGGCCGTGACGGTGCTCCCAGTGTCCAGCTCTAGGTCAACAACTCAATTAAGCATCTGTTGTTACATGTGGCACTATTGTGAGGAGACAGCTACGTTCCATGGCAACTTCATGCCCTACGAAGAGGCTCTCCGTCCATGGAAATCTTCGGAGCTCGGAAAGATGTACGCTGCCGCTGACGAGTCGATAGTTGTGAAAGAAAAGCTTCGCAGATGTCGGGCTGACGGTTGTCGGCGTGACGACCCTTCCGTTTCGAACTGCGATCAATATTCAATTCCACCATATGCATAATCTCCTCTAATAGTGAAACAGTAGAACGCGTCCTTGGTACTTGAATGCAAAAGACAACATTGCGCTTGCCCAACCAGGTCGACAACTTCCAAGCCATGGCACTCGACACCTTCTACAATGTGGTGAACGGCCAGAAGCGACAGTCCACCAAAATGGCACAAAGCATTGACCCCACTGATCGCCGGAGCCTTTGGCCAGTTCCAGTGGCATCCGATCAAGACCTCGAAGATGCAGTAGCGGCTGCAAAACAAGCATTTCGAAACTGGTCCAAAACCCCCGTGGAGCACCGGAAACAGTTGCTGTCTACCTTCGAAGAAAAGTTGCTGGCGTCCAAAAATGATTTGACACAGTTGTTGATGCAAGAGGGAGGAAAACCACACGCACTTGCTGCATTCGAGTTGAACTACGCCCCTTTGCTATTCAAACACCACCGGGATCTCGACATCAATGAACAGAGCGAGGACCTGACCGATCGGTCCATCGTCACCAGGCATGTCCCACTCGGAGTCGTTGCGGCCATCTGTCCCTGGAACTTCCCTTTGGTCCTCTCCATTGGAAAAATCATCCCGGCGCTGCTGACGGGCTGCTGTGTCATCGTCAAGCCGTCACCGTTCGCTCCATATGCCATCTTGAAGATGATTGAACTCTTGCATGGCATATTCCCTCCCGGAGTGTTGCAGGTCCTGAATGGGGATGATGCGCTGGGGCCCGCCCTGGTTGCCCACAAAGACGTTCCGAAAATCTCGTTCACGGGTTCTATCCAAACGGGCAAGAAGATTGTGGAAAAGTCAGCACTCTCATTGAAGAGGCTCACGCTGGAACTGTACGTCCGCACTTGGGTCGCCAAGATTGATATAAACTAACGCTTTGACCTGCAGTGGTGGCAACGATGCAGCAATTGTTCTGCCGGACGTTGATATAGCCAGAGTGGCGAAACAGGTGATTTCAGGCGCACTGATCAACTCGGGCCAAATGTGCCTCGCCACTAAGCGTGTGTACATCCACGACTCCATATACGAAACATTCGTGGAGGCCATGGTGAAAGCGATGGACGAACTCATTGTGGGCTCTCCAGATTCTGAAAGCAGCACGCATGGACCGATCCAGAACCCACTACAGTTTGTCAGAGTATCGGATCTCCTCGAAGACTGTGAGAAAAGGGGGTACAGCATCAAAATTGGCAGAGCGATGGCGGACGAGCTACGCAAGGGACTCTTTGTCCAGCCAACACTCGTCGACAATCCACCAGAGACATCCCGCGTCGTGCAAGAGGAGGCTTTTGGGCCAGTCTTCCCCACCCTGAAGTGGGACAACGAGCAAGATGTGATTCGGCGAGTCAATGCAATGGATACTGGTCTTGGTGCATCGATATGGAGCTCGGACATCGAGAAGGCAGGCGAGATGGCACGGCAGTTGGAGGTGGGCAGCATCTGGATCAACACTACGGAGCTTCCCATTCCCCAGGCGATGTTCGGCGGACACAAACAGAGCGGAATAGGAGGCGAGTGGGGCAAGGACGGATGGAAGGCTTTCTGCAATGTACAGATCATTCATACCATGAAAAGCCGAGACACCAAGTTGTGAGGTCTGGCATATGAGGCGGTGAATAGCAACGGGGGATAAGACGACACGTCAAAGCAGCTGGAAAGATGCAAACATACATGATGAATGTGTTGTTCTTGTTTCCCAATCTCATCAAGTTGATCGTTTCCGTTGTGCAGCGTCAGGCTGCCCACGAGCAGTGTGATGAACATTCCTCTGTATTGATCGGTTGATCTGCTCAACCTGGCTGTATAGCAGGAGCATCGATTAATCGATTCGTCAAGGCTGCATGGCACAATCTGGATTGAGGCCCGTGCTCTGCCGCCAAGCATCATGTCAGTTGCCCCATTAGGAAGTCTTCGACAATGTCAGGCTGTGCAACTACTACCGAGCAGCCGAGGTTCCGAGAGCCGCCACCCGCCTCCTCTTCAGCCTCTCTGCGAATTCCGACTTCTCCTCTGTCCCCTTCCCCCGACACAACAATGGACCACATGCAGCAGCATGCGGATACGGTTCTCGATTTGTACAAAGGACTGCGGACCTCACGTGCATGCTATCCCTGTGCCAAGCGCAAGATCCGCTGCGAAGGTCGGGTCCCCCACGGCAGCACCACCTGTGGGAGTAATTATTGCTGACGTTAGTGCTTTCGATACTCAGGCAACCAGCCGTGCACTACGTGCTCGCAGCGAGGCCACCCGGACATTTGCTTCTTTCCCGAGAGCAGACATGGGAGGCGCATCGCTGCCGCGAGCCGAAAGCGCAGAGCCTCGTTGCGGACGAAATCTCCAGCGGCCGAGCGTCGTGTCCTCCCGGCTGCAAGCGACGCTGCTAGTATTGAAGAGCCGAGCAACGCCCCTCCGCCACTCGCGCCTGCATCTTTGCCATCTCAGGACCAGCAAAGACCGCTTCTAGAGCAACATCCACACAATGTGGCACAGGAGGCTCGCTCCAGCTGTGACACCCAAATGGGCAGGCTCTCGCTGGCAGCACTCGTGCACGAGAAGCTAAGCCCACAGAACCTTGGCGTGTCCCAGGATGTTCGATCCAGCCTTGGCCTTGAGAACTTGATCCAGAACGAGTCGTTCCTCCGGACATTTGGCGCTCGGGACAGCGCAGAGGGCTTGCTTCAGTCATGTCCTAGACGCGACGAGGCTCGACAGTATGAACACTTACGATGCATCTGTACCAGCGTTGTTGACAACCCCTAGGCTCTTCCCACTCTTTCGCACCCATGTCGCGCCTTTCTATCCGATTGTGGACGATGTTGACGCACTGGAGATGCGTCTGCTCACCAAGATGGACGACTATGAAAGGATAACAGTTCGAGACTCTGCACAGCTCCATGCCTTCCTCGCTCAATCATCGCCGGACTTGGCCCTGTTCTTGAGTGTCTTTGCTCTGGGCGCCCAGTTCTCTCACCTGCCGAGTATTGAACGCACTCGACAGGGGCAGGAACTCGGTAAGTCAAGTTCCATACAATCTTACCACGTTCGGTACATATTTACAAGTTGGTTGCAGTGCAGCGATCAGAGTCATTTTTGCGCCTTTCAAATTACATGGCGAAGCCGTGCATCGAGACCGTACAGACACTACTGTGCGTTGGACTGCACATGCAGAACTTTGGACAGTCAGATGCGGCGTGGTGTCTCCATGGTCTGACTTTTCGCTTTGCGCAAGCACTGGGTCTACAAAGCGACAGCACTGGCCAGGAGCATCCATTGTGGTAAGCTGGAAGCCGTCATATAGCCCTGCTCTTTTGAACGGTAACGTGGGAGCTGATGCGTGATAGGAACGCCATTCTCTGGCAAGACTGCCTGCTATCGCTTCGGTTTGACCGGCTACCGATGAGTCCCGGACGTGCACCGCCACTATCCCATCCAGTAACATCGAAACGACAAGAGGCCACATCTTATATCAACTCCATGCTATGTGTGAATTCTGTTTGTCTTGTCTTCCTGTCAAGCACGGAGCAAGAACGTGCCCGGGCCAGCGCAGCGACAGCGCGAATCGCCAGCATCGACAAAATGCTCACCAAGTCAGCCCCCCATCTTCGGAGGGAGACATCTTGTACATCAGTGCAGCAGCGGCTGGAGTGTCTGGCGTTGAGAATGCACTCATCATTCCTGTGCGCAGAGCTGTGTCGACCGTTCCTGGCGCAGGCCACCGTCGACAGCGAGTCGACGACGCTCTATGACCGCTGCCTGGAGAGCATGCAGACTACCGTTCAGGCCTATCTCGACATGTCCAAGATGAGTATTCTGCCTTCCCGCTCCTGGTCGCTCACGCACGAGGCCTTGACTTGCGCGTGCGTCCTCGCGCTCCTACAGCCCGCTCCCAACAACGCTCAAGTCCACAACATATTAAATAATATGCAACAAGTACTCGAGGAAGACTTCCACTACGATGACGGAGAAGCTCATTTTGGCAACGACCGGACGTTTCGCCGTGGTGCAAAACTGCTCAGCTTTTTGCGGAAGCCCTCATCAGACATACCCGAGGCAGGCACTTCGTTCCAGCAGCGCGGTCCTCCTGGGGTGGAGGGTGGTGCAACTATGCTTGGGTGTGAGCAAGATCGTCCAGGGCCAGCCATAGGTCTAAATGGTCCTTCGTCAAATTTCGCGTCGCCCCCGACTCCTCTGGCATCTGACTTCAACCAGACCTTGCTCGCGTCTCCTTTCGGAGAGACGGGGCTTGATTTCCCCCTTTCGTCGTTTTTAGATTTCTCGACGGATTTCATGGCATGAGCTGTACTTTATATTTAGAGGCGTCCTGGGCTGGAGGGAAGTCCGCTGTACCAGCAATTACACCTCTCTCGAACAAGCAAAGGGGAAACGGTCTCGTGTAGCCTCAGGTTCAATGTTTTGGCTTCGTGTTATTCCCAAATTTCACATTAGAGTTTATGCACCTTCTCTTTACTTGCAATCTTTCTAAACTCCTCTTGCGGAATGCCCCTCATAAACATCTCCAATCCTTGGAAAACCTCCTTCGCCCCTTGAGCATCGTATAGATCCTTATCAGGGCCTCTGATGAGCCCTTTCGTTTTGATGAGAGCATCCGGCTTTAGGTGCGCTCCCAATCTCTCATCTATCTCGTGCAGCACCGACTCCAAAAAGTCCCGTGTGCCCTGCCGTCCTGCCTCAAAAACTTTATTAACGAACCCACATCCTACTAACTCCTCGCATGTAATCCTCTTGCTCATCAGCAGCGCCTCCATTCCCCTCGCAGGCCCCAGCCGATTGATTAGGGCGCGAGAGGAGAGACCTTCGGGTAGCAGACCGAGGGACGTAAAGGGACAGAGGAGGTAGGTGTGCGTGGCGGCGTAGACAAAGTCGCTATGGCCGATGAGCGCGGCGGCGATGCCCACGACTGGCCCATTGAGAGCGGAGACAAGGATTTTACGGTGTGAATAGAAGGCCTGGGTGATGTTGAGGTTGTGTGCGGCAAAGGATTCGAGCCATTTGGAGTACTCTTGTTCTTTAGGGGCATTGTCGCTACTGGCAGCGAAGACATCGGCGCCGCTTTCAAATTGGTCAGACAGGCCTGGCACGTCGTTGGCACTTTTGGGGAACGTACGCGCTGAAGAATCTCCCCGTTCCGGTCAACACTCAAAGATGGTCAGCTTTGTACTCAAGATGAGGCGTCCTGAGATCTCCGATTTACTGGTGATGTAGATATCTCTTCGGCCGTCGACGTGTCTCATGAGCTGCGAGAGGTGGAAATACGATTCACGAGTCAAAGCGCCCAGCTTCTTGGGTTGATTTATCGTAATGATGGCGACTCGACCTCGTACTTCGAACTTGACTTCGTCTATCGGCTTGGGTGGAGTGTCCATGGTTGTTTCCTGAGTTGTCAATATTTCGAGAATATGTATCTTGCAAATGCTGCACCGGCCGAAGGAAAGAAGGCAAAAAGGTTCTTATAATCGCCATTGGAGCCCACACTTCCTGCATTGAACCTGTTCAACCCGAGGCGGATGTCGGGACTCGGAGTCAACGTCAGGACGAACAGAGATCGATGACATGGCTATAGTATTCGTACTCCAGCACCCGAACTTCTCCTTGATCGCTAGAAAGCATATTCCGCCTTCCATTTCCTCATGCAGAGCACAATTATGAAATGTAAAGGCTGTACATTGGCATTGCGAATTGCCTAGAGTTGGGTACACCTACAAGGGAAGGCTCCCTTGATATATGCAATAACGTTAAGCCTTTCGAATCAGATGCCACCCAGTGACATATAGTCTTGCAACCAGCACCGAGGCTGATGCTATCGCTAGCATACTTCCAGCAAAAACCTGCAGACCCAGCCAATGTCCCGTCTTCTGCAAGATAGTAGCTGCCACTGGCGGACCTAACAACAAGTCGGAGCTAGCTACCGTCATAGACAACCCTGTCAATATGTCAGCCTCGTCTTGCAGAGTTATCAATGTGGACTAGATATACCTTGACGAGCCCCCATTATAGCCGGGTCGGGGCACAGTGTTGCGATGACAAAATTCGGGAGGGACAGCATCGTTCCCACAAAGAGCCCGTACAGGCTGGCAAAGACAAAACACCCGGCGACAGAAGAACAAGCGATCCAAGCGTAGGTGACGATACAAGCCGCTAATAACGAAGGACCCAAGACATTCAACCCTCCGAGGCGGTCAGCCACGATATTGGGAGCGACTCGTCCAATGATTGAGCAGGCATTGAGTACGGGTAAAAGATAAGAGGCCAGCTCGGCGCTCATGATCTTGTTCTGCTGGGCGTAGTCCTAGATGAAAAATGCAGGCGTGTATTACGCGGCCTGAGTGAAGCCGAACGCGATAGTGTAGATACTATATACGGGCTCTAGGTAGAGGGGTCTTAAGTCGAGTTAGATCTTTCGGCGCACCGTCGGCTTAACGCGCTAAGAGATAAGAGCTAGTAGGATTACGTTAGTTACGAGGATTATAAAAGCTAGGACCCGGATAGACTACCTAAATTTTTATACCTCGAAAACGCTCTTAGACTTTAAAGTTAGGCCTAGGTATTTCTAGGAAATAGGTACTATCTCTAGAAATAGATAGAATTTTCTCGGTTTTTAGCGCTATTCCTAGGAACAGTTAAATTTTTTAGGTTTTTAGGGCTATCTCTAGGGATAGTTAAGTATTCTAGGTTTTCGGCGCTATCTCTAGGAATAGTTAAATTTTCTAGGATTTTAGCGCTATCTCTAGGGATAGTTAAGTATTCTATATTTTCGACGCTATTTTTAGAGATAGTTAAGTATTCTAGGTTTTCGACGCTATTCCTAGAGATAGAGAATATTCCTATAAATCGAGATCGATACGAGATAGATTAACTAGTTATAGAGCGTTCCGGTCGTATTAATAATACTAGTAGATAATTTACTTATACTAGAAAAGTAAAAAGTAGAAGAAGCGTTAGGTAAAAAGCTAATCTATAGGCTCTAGTCGCTATTATAGTAGAGGGGATACGTATAAGTATATTACTAAAATTAGTAGAATAGACTTAGATTATACTATCTCTAGGGATAGCCTTTTAATTTCGGAAAATAAACTCCGCCTAACGTAGATCGCTACTTTATACTACCTACTTTCTACTATATCGCTTTTAGGATATCGCTCTCCTCCTCGCGCTTTATTATTATTTCGAGACGTAGCTTTACTATACTATCTAAAAGGCTAGCTTAATCTAGTAAAAGCTATAGTAGCGTTAGTAAAAAGGTTAGACTTATAGATAGTATACTATTAAAAACTAAGTTAATCGAAAAACGAGCCGAATCTTTTCGACTAATAACCGTACGGTTTCCTATCGACGATACTACTCCCGAATAGAGTATAAGCTATAACCGGGATATTAATAAAAAATACGCTAAATAGCTATATTAACTATTCGAGGAATATAGGCTAGACTAACTCGACTATATATACCGTCTCTACCTATTATATAGCGCGTAAGATATACGAGCTATATACTAATATCTCGATATTAATTATAGGCTAAACGACTCTAGCGTACCTCTACCGTCCTTTATAGGATAGAGTAGCGTAACCGCTAACTACGCTAAGGTATTAGTAGAAAATTATCGTATCGTAGCCTAACCTAGAGGTAGTCCTATTTTCGCCGAAAGTAATTTCCTATTTAGGTAAAGCGCTTCCTAAACAAGTAACTTTTTCTCCGAGAATATACTCCGAGAATAGAGCGAAAAGACGCTATATTATATATAGTCTATCTACGCTCGGCTCGCTATATAGTACTTTATATCCTCTACGTAGTAGTAGTACTAGTAGGTACTAACTTCGGCGCTAATCGGATCGGGATTCGGTCGGTCTCGATAGCTAGTAATTAAAGTACGACTTAAGTCCGCTAGGAACTCTATAGGTTCTATACTTTCTATCTATATATCGTCTCCTCGCGAGATATATATATCTACGAA
>NW_022987042.1:0-16323 GCF_010093935.1 Zasmidium cellare ATCC 36951 | reverse complement strand
CAAAGGTGAGTTGATTGATGGATCTATCAAGTGGGAGCATGCCTGACCTATATACCCCAGTGGGTGGCAAATGTGGCGCTGCCAATCTTCAACAGCAACAGTGGAGAAGAGTTGTGGATGAAAAAGCTAGGTCTGAGTCGATACACGGCGGGGCTCCAGAAGGATGAGATTGCGGAGTCGTATAAGCTGCGCAGTGAGGACTCGACGACGCTCATCGCTCTTCGAGACACTAGTCTGTCGATCCTCCGTCAAACCTGGCGGGAATGCCGGCATGGAACTCAGCAGCGATTGACGGACCCTCAAGCGGCTCGAATAAGTAGCTTCTGGCACGCGGCAGATCCTGAGGGCAAGAATAAGACCTTCCGGCGATCGATTCGGCCCAATACACTAGAGTACTATCTCAATCATTGGGCGCAGCTGTTGAAATTCATGTGGAATGGCTGGCATGGTAAGCTGTTTCCCCAGAGCCTGGCTGCCATTAGAAGAGGTGGACGAGACGACCAAAGCCAGGATGACTACAGTAGTGGAAACGAGAGCGGTGCCACCGTAGAATCCGAGTCGAGCAGTGGTGAAGATGGCGACTATAATGGAAGTGGCTCAAGCAGCATCCGTCGTAGGGACGCTCGCCACAGGAGCGCTTCTCTAAGCTCACGCCTTCGCCGCCATGAGTCGTTTCTTTGACTATTCTCTCCATCAATTTTATTACCGACCTCAGCAAGGTCTTTAGGTTTTAATTTCCTCTCTATACCAATTCGCCTGCTTATCAATATCTTGACACTTGGGCCTCATTACAATCCGAAATGTCCCAATTTCCTAGAGTGGCTCTCGGCACGAGAACGTTCAAAGACCACATCTATCAATGTTAACCTCAGGGGCGGTTGCTACTGAGGTGCATGCCCCCATCGCTCGCGATAGTTCGTTCTAACACACTAACAGCTTAAATGTTTAGACTCGACCCTCTCCCATCTACTCTTCAGATCACCCCTGAGACATAGCTCGCCTCCGCACTAAGCAAGAAAGCAATAGCAGTCGCCATCTCCACGGCTCCCGCCGACCTGGCCAATGGCGTCGTCGTAGTATGCTCATTTATGTGCCTCTGATTGTGAGCAACTGCCGCAGCCGGCGTCAACGTTGGTCCTGGAGACACGGCATTCACACGGATGTTCCTTGGTGCAACTTCTCTCGCAGCAGCTCCTGTGAGTGTGTTCACTGCTCGTTTGGCAGCAGCATAAATTCATATGCCGTCGATGCCCTGCATGGATAACCCCGAACTGATATTGACGATGCTAGATCCAGATTTCATGTGCTTGAGCTGCGACTGCATGCAATTGAACACGCCGCAAAGGTTGAGGTTGGTTGCGAACTCGAATTGAGCTTGTGTCTTTTGTGAAAGTGGTCCGGGAACCTCAGGTCCACCTGCAATATTGGTCGCGTAGTCAAGACGTCCAAGCTGTGAGACGATGCCATCGATCCATTCAGCGACTTCTGTGTCAACGGTAATATCGACTTTGTGAGTTAAGATCTGTTAACCCTCACGTGCATCCATGCTTTTCAGCAACTCATGCGTTTCCTTCAGGCCTACTTCATTAATGTCGGCGATGGCGAGGGATACTCCCCGAGCGTATCACACCTGTGCAGTAGATCTGTCTATTTCGGATGCTGCTCCAGTGATAGCAACGACATCGCCCAGAAATGGTTAAGGCTTTAGAGCGTTGGGCATATCAAAGATTGAATCCAGAATGGAAAGTAATTCACTTCTTATTTGTGACCGTGTTCATAAGAAAGAAGAGACAGATGCTTACGAGTGGCTTACACGTCCACTATTTCATGTTCACGTGGTTGGCCATGAGGCTGCAAGAAGTCCAGCATCAGTCTTGCTTGAGAGGCAAGCAAAGTTTGTCGACTGCATGGTCTTTCTCCGCTGCCCTTGAAAGACCTGTGACGAAGTCTTGCCTGTTTCCCGATCACGGCCTCGGAGATGAGCAGAACCAGAGCTGGAGCTTCGTGTTCAACCATTGTCAGGTAGCTCCTCGCAAATGTAGGACGTCGACCTCGAATTCCTTTGCCTTAACTGAGTCACATGGTGTTCCCTGCTATCAATATCCTTCATCCGCATCCCGTCATCTCACCTGTACCACTCACGAGACCAACTTCATCCAAGTCTAACCGTGCCGAGCAGGGTAAAAGTCGTGTTAGGGTGCGGACAACTGGTCAAGTGCTGCTACAGCAGCCTCTCTTTTGCTGTAGTGTATCGCATGAGCTTCTGGACGATTACGTACGGTCAACTCTTGCAAGACAGTGTCGGCAATGTTGCACAGTGCAATCCTGGAAACGTATGTTCTGGAATGTGGGCCTCTTAAGGATAATCTCTAGACTCATGTGACCGGCTATGTTTTGCAGTCTTGACGTCCAACCCTGCGAACTTGCGCGGGCGCCATCTCCACGACTCTTACTCTAATGCAGGGCATACCGGAGACGGAAATCGGAAACCCCCACCGTCGTTCTGATGGAAGACAGGACTTGGTGCTGGGTGTATACCGCTAGATCTTGCTGGATGAGTCAAAGAGCTGACAAGTTCGACCACATGCTCGTGAATAGATAGTCTGCGCTTCTCGTATGATAGCCTAGAGGGTTGGTATGCTGCCGTTCAAAGATGATTGTTTAAAAAGCTTGTCCGACTAATGATGAATGGGCGGATCTAAGGCGTGTAATCCATACACTCCTGCGAATCTGTAGGCTCTGTGTCCCTGTGTGATATAAACTCGCATGTCGACATTTCGTTTAGGACAGTCGTATAGTGGACTATGAACACGCTGTCTATGGACTAGACTGCATTCAGCAGCAAGCAAGGAGAAAAGTAAAATTGCGTTTCAAGTGCGTGAAGTCTGTAGATGTTTCCAAAAGCAGCGTCGAGTGGGGTCGTTGCTCGACTCCTCAATCTCGTAAGGGTAAATAACAAAACTATGTAACTTAATTGGAAAAGATCGAAAATCTTCCTCTTTCCGCTTCTATTCTATTACAACTTCCATCCGCACTCGGGATGATCCCCTGCTTCTAAATTGCAGACGGTGGCGTACTAAACAATTGTAGAATCCTTTTCTATCTTATCGTATACAGAGACCGTAAGCGGGTTCGTAAGCGAGTATACGGTAAATTCGTTCTCTCAGGCAAATTCTAGAATAAATGGCGACATACCCCTCGCATCTAGTATTTAAAACAGCAGGAACAGACAGTTTCTATAATTTAACGGTAGGCGACCCTATCGTTTAGGGCAAGGTTACGCCTAGAGGCGTTAGGGGTTTTAACTAAGATAGGTATATAGACAGTAAGCTTTAGCGAGCTTAAACGATTATACTCTAGGTAAATTATAATAGAGGGTAGTAGGCTCGTAGTAGCAATCGATCGGCAGGTAGGTAGTAGATATAGGTATATAGGTATACGCTAAAATAGCGCCTGCAGACGGCTTACGATAGGCGTATACCGTTTTATAATAGACAGAGAGACATAGAACGAATAGGGGAGAGCGACAACGTCTTAATAGAAGAGGTCTCTAGTCGTATAGGTAAGTAACAGCTACGCAGTAGACTTAGTAGAGGCGTAGCGGCTCGTTTAGATAGGCGTTTAATATAGCGAGCGATTGTATCTTAGTCTTATATATATTAGGGACGGTAGTCTAGCTAGGGGTAGTCGCGGATATAGTAGCTAGCCTTAGAGCAGCTAAAGTAGGCTCTAGTTTCCTTATTAGACTTCTCGTAACGCCTTAAGTTAGATCCGTTAGCTCTCTACGCAGATTATAGGTAGTAGAGGCGTACGTAGGTGCTATATAATATTACGGGTATAGGTTTAAACGGGGCTTTTAGAACGTAGGTTACTATTCTTAGAGGCTATAGATAGACAGAGATAAGCTATATTAACCTATAGGTTAGTCCTATATATAAGACATAGCACGAAGACTAGAAGTAAGGTTAGCTCTTTAGCTAAAGTCTCTTCGTGCTATAAACCGCGTACTAGGTAGTAAAGCGACTTTTTTCGTTCTAAGACTTTTTAGAACTATAAACGGCTTTAGAACGGTTAGAGCGGTTAGAACATACTAGAACGAGTTAGAACGAGATCTCGCAGGTTTATTAAGACCTCTACTAAGAGTTATAGGTTTAGTTAAGGGTTTTAATTAACGTCGTTATACTATATCTCTCTAGTAACGCTACGAGGATAGAATAGAAAATACGCGTATATTCTATAAAGTACGCGTACAATCTCGTTCTAGCCGTTCTAAGGCTATTCTAACTATTCTAGTAGTAGAGAACTTCCGATCTCTAGTGCTAAGCATTTCGAATTACGTGCCAAATTACATAAGTATATACTAGCTGCCTTTAGATATGTTACTAGGCTACGCCTATAACATAGAGCAAAGTTTAAAAGTTAGTACGAACCTAGTACTAAATACAGAGCACGTTATATTTAGCCTATAGGTCTTCGATACTTACTTACTAGGCTTAATAGCATAGCGAACGACTTTCTTGCAGCCTTGTTAAAGCGTTCGAAGTCACTTACAGTCAATAAATCGAGCTCGGCTGCGCTTGCCTTTGAGAAGTCCTTGGAATCCGTCTTACGCGCTAAAATAATGCTCATGTCAATTTCACTTCATTCGAGAAGTAAGGCATCTAGGTACGAGCAACTCGCGAAATTCGAGAATTCGAGCCCCCTCCACCAACGAGGACAAAGGTACAGAAAAGTGGGCGTGGTGGTGGCGCATCGCAAAAGAGCATGCGACGCGAAACTCTTTTCCGCATATCTAACAGCCAAACGTCGTTGACACGCTAGGATAGCATAGGTCTGCAGGTCGTGCCCATCTCCAGAAATCATCTCGCTTGTGTAAAGCCCTAGAACATTATGCGCAGGACTCACACCAAGTCACGCAGGGGTTGCTTGACCTGCAAACAACGCCACGGCACGTCTTCCCAACGTAGACCGAGACCAAGTCTGCATTGCTAATCCGTCTGTTCTAGTGAAGGTGAGTACTTACAGGGCAGGCCTAACAGCATGTACTGACCCCGCTGTCAGTGTGATGAAGCGAGACCCAACTGCACCGCGTGTCTCAGACTCGGCAGCTCGTGTGAATGGCCTAATAGCCCCGGTCTGAGCCCAGGCAATGATCGAAGTACCTCAATCTCATCGACCGCGGCGGTGTCTGAACTCGCCATTACCGATTTGCAGCTCTTACATTTCTGGTATACCAGTACGTCTCTGACGGTATCGTCGAAAAGCCAACAGCACGTGTGGCAATCCAGTCTGGTCGAGCTTAGCTTTCGCCACCCTTTTCTCCTACATGGTATCCTGGCCGTGGCCGCAGTGCACAAGGCAGGGGTGTTCCCGGCGGAGAGCCAACGCCTCATGGTCCAGTCTAGCAGCCATATGGACGTGGCCATTTCAGCGATTCGCACTCATATCGAAGTCCCCGATCCCGCTATCTGTGTAAGATTCTCTTCTTCCCAAGTCGCGCTTATTAAATGCCTGATCCGGCCTGACCTAACAGGTGCCTCTTTTCGCAGCATCCGGATTGCTGGTCGTGCACAGTCTAGGCCTTGCGCAAGTTCATCCGCCTGCTGATCCAGTGGCAAATCTCTGCGACTGGATGAGGCTCGTCCAAGGCCAAAAGGTGACGGTACAACAGAACTGGACACGTCTGTTGGCCTCGGAAGTCGCCCCGATCCTCCTGAGCGTCGGCGGAGAGCAGAGACATGCAGGTTCCGAGATGCTACGCCTCAAGGGTCTAGTGGAGCAGAAAGTGCCTATCGACTCGGATGTTCGAGACCCATATTTACAAGCCATTGAGCAGCTTGACTTAGTCTTTACTAACATCCACCACCTTCTCCGAAGCGGTGAGATGTTCTCTGTGGCAATCACCTTGAGCTGGACCGCTACCATTCCTGCCGTCGTGCTCGACCTGATCTCTGACCGTGATCAGCTGGCATTGGTCATTCTTGCGTACTTTGCGGTACTTTTCAAGCTGCAGGAGGCTTCGTGGTGGATGAGAGGCTGGGGTGATTGGACTCTCGATGCGGTGCAGTCTCAGCTGGACGCAGAATATCGACAGTGGACAGATTGGCCAACACAACAAATGCGCAGTAAATGACTTTGCATGAGTCGGTCACTTACAAAATATCGCGAATTGAACAGAGCGACTTCGTACACCACTCTTAGATCTGCTATCTTCAACGTTAGTTTCTCCTCGATAAGATACACTTTAGCGCAATATTTGGCGTGAACAGCGTCGACAACCGATCCGTCGACTTTGGTCAGACAATTGCTAGATGTGGTATCAGCGTGTCCACATCAAGATCGACAGATGACATATCGGGCAAGATCTTTAATTGACCTTGTCACCAGCCTGAAGTCGTACTCACCGGTTCTGTTGAACAGTTTTTCACTAAGTACGACGACGTTTAGATCACAATCACCGCGTGCATGTCTGTGTAATCATCGTAAGGCATCTTCGGATGGGATGTTCAACACCAAAGATGGTGGTGTTCCCAGCGCCAACCATGCCACCGGTAACCATTTCTTGAGCGTAAGAAAGAAACTATCCGCACAGTTGTAGCATCAGGCTCCTTCGTCAGTTTCAGTAATACTAGCAGCTCGATATGATGACAGCTTGCCATTGCTCCACCACTCTCAAATTCGATTCGTCAAGTCTGCCTATTGTGCTGGTCGATCGCTTAGAAGCGTCACAGATGGGTCGAAGGGGTTCTGTATGTGCTAATGTATGAGGACTACCTCGTTACAGTGAGTCGCAGCTAGCCAATCGAGATGGAAAAGTGGCATTTCCATGCTCCCCTTTGCAGCACTCGTCACGGGCTCGTTGCATGCTCCCAAGTGAAAACGTGGCTACAGGGTCGGCTGCGGAATGAGGTGGTGGGGGGCGTCATAGACACGCAGCCCAGATCACCTAGGAGAGAAGCCAAACCCTGCGGGGCGTGTGTGCAAGTGGCCTGAAATGATAGTTGGGACTCACATAAGTTGCAAGCTTTAGATAAGACCTAGTGAATGTTCGGCCTCTAATTTGCTTGAGACTCCAAGTAATTCGTTTAGTTGTGAGGTCAGTCCATAGCTGAAGTAATTCACTCACATAGATAGATAAAAAAAGTTCGATTTACGTTCGATAGAGGACCAAAGGCCCTATGCAGACAGCTACTCTATGTAGAGGGAGAATGTAAGTACATAGTGAAAACTCTCTACCTTCGTCGTGTTGCTGTTGGTTGTAGCTAAAGCGCTTCCCGGCGATGTGCGCTAGACATGTGTGTCTCCATGTTCACCCTTACTGAGTAGCGCACTGCGATCCGCTCGTTGATAAAAGCCTCTGTCGCGGGCGCCAAGCTAGACTCCCCAGGAAGCCTCCTTGGATCACCAACTTCATATTCCGGCTAAGATTGGTCTAGTTTCAAAGTTCCTCGAAGCAGTGGCTGCAGTGCTGGACGTGGCTATAGCTGTCTGTTCTTCGAACACCGGTTGCAGCCTCTGACTACGTGGCGGACGTTTTGGGAGTGTTATCCGCAAGGGCAGGGTTGATTGTTGACTGTTGGGACTCGTCTACCTATGGAGTACGCCCACAGATCGATGGGTTTAGTTTGCAGTTGTTGTAGCTACGCTGCTTTATGCCCTCGTCAGAACTGTGTCTATTGAGGATGGGACTTTAACTTAGTTGATAGTTTGAGTATTTCAGTTCATAGTTGGAGCAATATAGTTAGTATTTTAAGTAATTTGGTCAACAGCTTAGATGTCTGAGAACTTAATTAGTCGTCTAAGTGACTTAGGTACATTTCCACTGATCCTACAGATCTCGAGTGTGGGTTTCCTTAAAATTAGCTAAGGCTCTTAACAAAGCCGTTCGAGACCTGCAGCCCGCTGCGAGGTCGCCCAGGCGGTGAAATGGCAGGTCCACGGCGGGCAACCAGTTTTATTGGCGCATAGTAATAACAACTTTTGGCACCGCTCTCATGCATTGGCCTTCCAGGCCGATCAGAACGGCGGCGTACGCCGACGCAGGGAAACGAGATGGCCGAAAAAGGCTCCAGCCATCACTAATGCTACACACATAATCGTGGATGGATGAACGCAAAGGGTCAATCACAATTTCACAAACCCCTCAAGTTCGTGAAGTCTTGCAAGGTAGATCCTCGAACAAGATGTCATCAATGTCTCGTGAATCCTCCAACACCATGTGATCGCTTGGCGGTGATTCATCCCAAATGCCATGTATTGCACTTCTGCCCAGTTTAGATAATAGGCTTAGTGAATATGGGCCACGGTTTGGAGACCTCTGCGGTATTTCATTACGTCGTGCATATAGTCCTGTAGCCTCATACCAAACGCCCATCTATAGATTTTGCGCTGACACTGCTAAAGCGTGTTGAGCGTCATGAGCCCGCACCCTGTTCGGGTGGGTGCCCTTTTGACCCCGGTTTACCGACGACGCCCACTAGAATCTTGATGATGTTTAATGTGGCTTGCACCCGGTCGCTCTGACTAGAAATCGGTGCTGTCCTCAATAGAGTGGTGTTGAGGGCCCAAAGGTCAGGTGCCTGTGAATAGTCAGATTCGATTTCAAAAATTAAACATTGGCCATGGCCGTTGCAATGGAGTGGAAATAGTGTATTTACCTCTTCCTGCAGGATCTGTCTCGCGCTTACGATTGTATCCGTCAAATCTTCGGGTTCCTCCTTATCCACTAGGCTCACCCACTTGGAGAAACTCGAACTGTTTTTGAACGCGGTGAACTCTGCTAGTAGCAGTTCTTCTGCGCTCTTGACTGTGTCTTGCTGGTAACCTCTTCGCTCCCACTCGCTCCAATCTTTCGCAGCTTGACGGATGGTCGCTATCAGCTTGGGTAAGCGACGATTCCTGCTCAAAATCTGATCGCTGAAAAGCGGCGAAGTCTCGCTGAAGCTTGCGGTGTAATAATCTGCAGCAAGCGCATCCAGGCTCGGAAACCCGACCAATGCAGCCTGCTGCAGGACGTAAGATATCCGGTCTTCGAGCGGTTGATCTTGAAGGGGCCTACTTTGTGACTGACTAGCAAGCTCGGGGATTGGGTTGTAAGGCTGCGTGAACATCCGCTGTGAAGACGCCCGCTCTAGGACATCATTGCCATCAGCGGGTCCCGCTGCTTCCATCGGAAACGTGTGGCCCGTCGTGCCCGTATTTACGGAGTCAGTTGTACCCCACTGAAGCCAGTCGCTGTCGGCGTTGCCAAAAGAAAAATCGGTCGCTCCATTCGTGTATATGTGGTCCACGCCCGACACTTGGACATGTCAGCGTCAGAGGATTTTGTAACACACGCGCCTCAGCACACCTGCTTACCGTCGAAAGACGTGAGCGCCGCCGCAGTATTGTTGAGACCATTCTTACGGCTGGAGGAGTTGTGCAGTGAGTCGTTGGGGCCATTGGTAACAAACGTTTGCACCTGTGGCAAGGTCTGCAACTGTGGCATGGGTTGCATTTGTGGCGGTGATGACAGACCGGTATAGTCCATAACACCTTTGAGCGTGCCCTCCTTTCCCCCCTGAGCGCCATTTGTATCCATGGTTGAATCGACACCTTTCTTTGTGCGTAGACCCAAGCTCTCTTTTCCTGAAGCAGGATAGTTATAATGGCAATCGTCGATCATGGTGTTTATATCATCCTGAGTAACTTGGTGCCATGATGGTACAGCGTAGGGCGTGATGTTACAAGCCTGCGTGTCTGCAGTCTTGGCGGCACTGGAACTTTGAGTGTCTGTGAGAGACTCTGAGATAGTTCTAGGGGCTCCAAAAGCGGCGGACGTGTCTGAATACGTTCTTGCATGCTCGTGCTGGTCCGTTCTTGATTGGGAATCCCTGATGTGAGACTTCACAGGTTGACCTTGCACGATCAAGGTCAGTACAGTGCAGCTGATCTGGCAGGAACTGCTTTCCGGTGCACTCACGGTAGAATCGTTCCGCAGCATGGCTTTGTTTCCGTTTGCCAGATTTGAGGTTCGAGTTTTGCCAGTCACCACTAAGGCGTGGGCGAAGGTCCTTGCGGGCTTGAGTCCGAGGGTTGATTCGATTGTCTAGCATGATCGGATGGCGTGCCGATAACACTCGACTTCACTACTGTGCTTCCCTACTTTGCTCAGAGACTGGAGTAGCGCGTGTGAACCCGGGGCAATATCTTTTTGTATTTAGTTCCATCAAAGTAAAGAACTAGAGTCAGGCCAACATGTGCTGACCACGCGATTACCTAGATCGAAAAATGCGCGAGTTATGCTGGGTCAGCTGGTGTTGGCACGCAAAGATCGTTCTCCCGCGTTGGTCGGACCAGCTGCAGCAGTGGGATCAAAATCGGAGACTCGTGGCCCCGCAGATCATCACGCCAGCTCCCAACCACGTCGACCTCTGGCCTAAAAGTCAGATCACTAACACCCGAACGCCAAGCTGCAACAAGTATAAGTGCCGGCGGCGGGAAAAAATGCCAGCCCGATCGTGGGGGCAGGGCAATAAAGCTTGCAGCTGACTGGACGCCTTAGCTACTCAAACCGAGGAAGACAATGTGACTGTTTAACAATCTCTATTGGTCGAGTATCACGATCGGGCGCCATACAAAGTAAAGATCGACTCGGCAGCTCCGGTAACGTCAGATCCACGCCAAACTTTACATATGTGCGTGCAGGTACATGTCCAATGACTATGATCCTTGACAAATATGGTAATCAGTTCTAAACGTATCGGCGTCCCCTATTTGACTACTTCCATCCATTCCAACATCAGGCAGGGCCCTACCCGCGACTGTCTACCCGCACGTGGGATCTCGGAGTTGCCGCGGATCTGCATACCCGAATTGGCGGCTTATAGTAGTAACACGCAGTCAGCTTATTATATACCTCATGCAGGGGAAACATCGTTCCCATCCTTGCCTGCCCGCTCGCTTGTAAACAGTAAGCTGTACGTCTGTTTCAAGTCGTAAACAATATTTGGCAAAGAACGTCTCTGGGGTCAGCACAACGCGTCGTTTTGGAGCCTGCATATTTTAGTACATGGAGCTATGCCACTACTGCCTGTAGGATCTCCCTGGACGCCTGAGCCCAGAACGTCTGAGTGAAGCTAAGGCGACCAACGACGTCTACTCCACTCCGCTGCGGCCAGTTTGTTGGGATATCATTGTCGTGCCAAAAACCTGCGGAAAACGTACCGTTTTTTGTCGACGGTAGCTCGCGATGTGCAGCGATTTGTTCCGGGTATCCCAAGTAGCTACCAAGCTCTGTGAGTGCTGGCATTGTTGGTACCATTTACATACAAGTCTCGAAGGCATGAGGATGCCGATCGGGTAAAAGCCTGTCGTCAGCGTCAGAGCTTTATTTTGTCAGCCGATCCACGATGATTTCATCATGGAGGGATTAATACTCCGACCCCACGAGCGCAGATGGTGGGTGACGACAGTAACATGTAATCGATCGTGAGTAATGGTAGAGGTGCGCGTTGAAGGGGCCCTCACGACCATGCTTCCGACACTATAGCCAAGGACGGGGAACGCTCGGAAACGAATTTTCAGCCCGACATCTCTCCCAGCTGAATTGGCTCTTTTTAGTCGTAAAGATTGAGCTCGCAACGTCCACAGCCCTAATTGTCGTCATTTGAGTGGTTCAGACACGTGCTGCAAGCAATCGGTGTTGTGGCATCTGACTTGCCCGTTACATGCGGTCAAAACCAAGGAAAGAAAGGATAGATTGAGGTGATTTTAGTGTTGGTCCCTTTTTGTTCCTCTGAAAAGAGGGCAGAGCATCGCGAATGAGCCAACAACCTACTACATAGCTAAGCGTCGAGCAAAACGAGGGCTTGATTCGTACAAGATCGGCTTGACACGAGGGTAGCCGACCCACGTTGTACTGTGGGGGAACAGTTCCCTGCCGGAGGTTGCATGACGCCGTTGCATGAGTCCACGAACATTTTACGTACTGGCAAAGAGCGACCCTCAAACCCTAGGCGTCCCACGAACGAGCACACCGATCTTTGGAGAGCTTGTTTGTAAGGGGGCTCTTCATCCTGGCCAACCACGTGCCCGCCCGTTTGCACAGGAGCGCGCGACGGGCGGCCTGGACGGAAACCTTTCCTCATGCGTGCGGGCTCTGTCAGAGCTGTCACGGGGAGCTGCAGGACAAGCGCGGCTCTGGCGCCGACGATCCAACGCCGCCTCTGACGCAGCCGATGAAGCAGATCGACAGCCACAAGCCTGTGCGGTGCGTGGGACGCACGATTGGTCGGGCCACCCGGCACATAGCACACACACTACTCACAAGCTGCACCTCGGCCGCGTTCTAGCGCCGCGTAGCGTGCGTTGTTGGATCTGCCGCGTTGTTGGTTCTCAGCACATGTCAGTCCTGGGATTGAACTGTAGGTGGAATGACGGCATTAATCCAAGTTCAACGGTGCGACTGCGTGAAATAGCAGCTCCCAACAAGTCATCATCCCGGTCAGCTGAAGGCAACGTATCACACTTGTTGACTGCCAGCCTTTCCTCACACGTCTGCCACCCTTCAACCACATCGTGTATCTTTTCACCTATGGCCGGCTCTGCCACGCCCATCTTTCGGAGAATCCAGATATCTCCTCGCGTGCCAGTCGGTCATACATGCTGTAGTCGCCCACGCCCCCCCACAGATCTCACGCGCCGACACCAACGCCGACTCACGCGGCAGTGATGCCTCCTAGTACGAGCTCATGGCACGGCGAGCAGCTCGAAGGGGCCCTGGACTCGGTCGCGAAGAAGCGGATGCAGAATCGTAACGCGCAAAGATTGTATCGTAAGTCACCACTCCATAGCTCCTTGCCAAGCGCGCCCGGCCCAACTAATTGCAAAAGGCCAGCGTCAGAAGCTCCGGATGGAGGAGCTCGAAGCCAAAGTCCGCATGCACGAACAGCAAGCGGTTGGGCGGTCATCTCCGAATTGGCATGCCGGTCAAGACCCTCGGCACCACATCAACCAAGAACCATCGTGGGTCAAGGCGGACGAGTGGCCACGTAGCCCGTTACGGGTCTCGCCGGCCGGCCCGCCAGCGCTGTCTTCCAAAGCCCGTGACAAGCAGACCGCTCCGTCACCGCCAATGCAGGCGCCGTGGTCCGCGCGCGGATCTGCCGAATGGGCGGAATATCGGCCATATGACATCGCAGACTCAACCGACCCCGAGAGTGCCTCCGAGAGCAACGGTCGCCGCCGTCTGTCTACCAGCACGGCAGGTGGCAGCTCCCGCACGCGGAGCAGCCGCAGCAACGCGGCCTTCTCCGCGGACACAGGGCCTTCACCTTCCGCACTACAAGATCCACTCCGAACCCGCTCGCGGCACGATGCGTCTCCGCGTCAGTCTGTGCTTGTGCATGATGCCAATGCAAACGTCGTGCAACAGCAGCAACATGGTCAAGACTTCCACGAGATCGACCTTGGCGTCGATCTTCCCGTCCTGTTTCCCAGCGACGATAATAACTTCGTGAACTTCTCGTTCGACCGTGAGCCGGCTGCATCCGCCCAGAATGTCTTGGAAGACGAGTTTTTGGCCCAGATCAAAACGACATTGCAGTGTGAGCTCGACCCGATGGACGTTGCTTTTACCGGGCCAAATATCGACCCCGTCACATCACTGTGTGGGCCGACCACGAGTACGATCGACTGGAGCCAATGTGACTTTCCGCATCTCGAGGTCGACGATGGCCATCGAAAGACCCATTCGCGCAATGATTCTGTCATCGCAGACGTAGACGCCACGGATGTGTCCCCTTGTTCCGGCCGCAGCACGGCTACTCATGCTTCGCAACAGGAACGCATGAAATACATCGCAGAATGCGCCAAGTCTGCGGGCTTTCAGGATTTCGATGAGGCCATAGAGGCGTACTACAACTCTCGTTTCAACGAACTATCCGACCTCTGCGCGATGCAAAAGCTCAGTCGCAACAGACATTTGCCAGAGGTGTTGGCGGAGATACGGCGGGCAGCGCAGCGATGGACTAAATGGGAGCGCCATGGTTTTGAGCAGGAAATGGTACGGTGTGCGGAAGAGATTTTAAAGGGGGAGTGCGATGCTTTTCACACACTGAATAGTGAAGATGACGGAGAAACTACCCAAGACGCGGGAAAGCGTGCTGGAGTGGTCTCGCACGCTCCTTCACCTGACCTGGGGAGCGTGTCGCAGGGTTGGCCGAAGTTCGGGTGGACGGCGCGGGTCCCTAACCTGTTCTCCGTGGTCCTAAGTATCTGTGCCGAGAGCGACAGTCCCTCCTCCGACGGCGGCTTACGCTCTGCCCTTACAGTCATGTCCACGATCTGTGGACATTCTGGCTATTAGAGTGGTGTGCATGATCAGTGGCGCACACTTTTGGCGTGAAACGATGGAAATCATTGGGGCTGAGATTCAGCATCGGTGTTGGCATGCAAAAGCAAGTGAATTTCCGGTCACAGCGTTTTATAGTTATAGAGGCAAGGGAAGCGACCTTGCGCCAGCATCGAGAACGAGTCCGGGGCGCTCTTCACGCTCGTTCCTTAGATTCACCTTCTGGCCCCGCTTTTCCTTTCCTTGCCAACCCATAGATATGTATAGGGAGCAGGCCGATTGATGTAACAGTAAAGGCTGCATGGAGAGAAAAGTATCAGCTCGGTAGTTCCGGGCGTCATCTTGCGCTCAGCACCATCGAAGCCTCCAGTGTTTGGCCTGCACAATGTGTTGCCTTCTGAGCTCCAGTTCAATACGAGAGAGATCTTCGGAGCCAGGCCATCAGACCAGGGTTTGCCTGATGGGATTATTAGCATCGTGTTGAATTTCAGCAGACCTGTCAATCGAGCCAAGTCGTTAGCTGCGAAGAGATAGTGAATCTGATGGAGACCTCTTCGAATCAAAATCTGATGGAGCTCTCCTATGTTTCGATGTATTTCCTGATACGATAGGGATTGTTACCTAGCTACCTTGATGTATAGGGTGGCCAGCCGAGTGCTATTCACGCAATCACTTAGTCACACCGATTATAAAAGTTGTGGAAGATTGCCCGCACCAGTGAAGTCAGTCTTCGACTACACTTGCTCAACTGCGGATTCCATCAACACTGCAGCCAAAAGAAGGCTCGACACTTGGCACATCACTGTAAGGATCGAATGGGACCCACCCATAACGCTCGTTTCCACTTGCAAAGCGTCTATAGCATTTTCAGTGAAGTAGAGCCTTCAGTCAAGCAGAAAGCCATTGAGCAGTCGACTGAAGCCGCCCTTGGCAGCTAGAGCAAGCTTACGGCAGCGACAGCGAGGACACGAATAGTGAGGGGGACAATGCGCTACTTGACAGGTTCGAGTCACGAACATCAATACCCACGTCTACTTCATAAAACCCTTGATAGAAGTACAAAGTGTTTGAATCCGATGGCAGCAGGCAAATATCGGATCAGGGAAGTTATGAAGTGTGAATCCCAACCTCTCTTGATCTGCCTTCGCACATTGACATGTGTGAATGTCAAGGTCATCAAAGTGGTCATCACCACAATTTCGTACCGCTGCGAAGGAGCTCGCCATCAATGTGCCAGAGCAGGCCCAAGACTCTCAGGGATTGACGAGAAGTCGACGAGGGCGAACAACTACCCAGGCGATCGTTGCAAGACTCGAAGATGAGCGAAGTGATAAATCGCTCCTGGCTTGGAGCTTGGGAACACGAGGCTGAAATTTCCCACCTTTTGAACCGTTGCAGCACCATAACAATTGCACAGAGACACAACAATTGCGCAACAAGGTTAGAAATCCATCTGAAGAGAAGAGACGCCGCTTTTGCTTTGGGAAAGAGTAGCAAGAGAAGGCTGTTGTCACGATCAGACAATGCGCCTCCTACCCACTAGACGAAGGGCTGTGTAATGATGGCATGCTAAATCACAATTGCAGGTAGCATCATACTTACAGCAGGCCAATACCGATATGCTGCCCTGTGAGATGACTCAAGAGGTGATGGACTGCCTTGCAAAGTAAGCCAGTAAATCCTCGAAGCAAATCACGTGGATTGTTGACCCTACGCCCAACGCACAATTTCCATCTCGATTGAAGGTGATGAGGTCAGCACCGACCGACCTGGATTCGGAAGTATGTGGAGCGAGGAGGTACAGGCGCTGTAGACGCAAGTGATGAGCGTGGCCAGACTCGACTGGGCTTGAGCGAGGTCACGTTGTTCGAAATATTCATTGATTGATTATTATTTTTATTCATTCTTACACCGATATAGCTCCCTTGTGGGTCCATGCGGGTTGTTCCTATTTATCTGTCTTCGAAGAAGGAAACCGTTGCCACGGATGA
>NW_022987041.1:0-16647 GCF_010093935.1 Zasmidium cellare ATCC 36951 | reverse complement strand
TTATAAAACTAAAGAATAGACCTTAATTCTAAAAGTTTATAAAGTAACTTTATATAGCCTAGGAATAAAAAGGGGCTATATAATCTTACCTTCGGCTTTTAGTAGAAGTAAGATTATATAGAATACTAGGCCTAGGAGTTATACTATAGCTATTACTACTATACTATAGTAGTAGAATAGGTTCTAATACCTAACTAGATAGAGGAAAATTCTTTTACTTTATATACTATCGCTTAAATCTTCTTACTAGACCTAATTTTAAAGTAAAAAAAGTTAGCTAGTATAGGAATTAAACCTATACTTCTAGATCCCTATTATATACTCTAATTATTAGATAGAGCCTAAGAGCGTAAAAACGTTTAGTAGATATCTATTTAGGAGTAACTTCTATAGTCTAGAATTATACTACTTAACTAACTAGCTAGTACTTAAATAAATAGCTCTAATTAGCTACTAGATAGAAAGTAGGATCTAAGCCTAATATAAGTATCCTCGTTAGAAATAGGGAAGATATATATACTAGCCTAAATAGGAGTATTAGATAGTATAGTCTAGATAGATAAGCTAAGACGGATACCTAAAGTATTAATACTAAGAGTTATATAACTAAAAGGAGTTTATCTCTTTTTAGTCTTTCTACTTCCTATAACTAACTAATATAATTATACCTAGGTTAGTTCCTAGTATTATTTATTAGTTTAGTTACTTCTACTATATTCGATACCTATATAAACTTTATAGAGTAGTTTTAGCTTAATAGTATCTACTAAAAAGGAGTACTAAAATATTTACGAGAAGTAGTTCTATAGTACTTATAAAAGTAGAAAGAAATATTATAAATATATAAAAAGAAGATATTTCTAGTAATAGAATAGGAAACCTACTAAAAAGAGGCTACTTTATTATCTATAATAGTAGGCTATATATAGCGCTAGTATAGTAACTCGAGCTATAATAGAACTATTCTAGAACGTTTCTATAACTATAGAAGTCTACTTAAAAACTCTCGGCTTCTCTATTACCTATAATTATTCGATAGATAATCTTTACTCGTTACGTAATTATCTACGTTACTAGCTTAAAACCTTAATTTAATATTATAAATACTACTTTTTATAATAATAGAAATAATATAAATACGCTATTTTTTTGTATTACTAGCGATAGTAAACGATCTATAGTTTCTCGTTTAAACGATTTACTATCTAGTTTTCTAAAAGTTACGTAGTAACTTATAGAAATTATCGTAGTTACGAGTAGACGTAATTAGTACTATAATACTACTAATCTCTAAAAAACTAATATACTTGTTATATTTATATCTAGTCTACCTAGTTATCTCTAAAGAATAGGAGATATATAGAATTTAATACGTAAAGTAACGTTAGTCGCTAAATTAGCGAATAATTAATTAATTAATAAACTAAGTCCTACTCGGTTTTAGCTGTATTTTAGTTAGTAGCTATACCTAGATATAGAGAGTTAGCTAATAGCTAATATAATACTAAGTAAATTAGTACGTCCTACTTTACTATACTCTATAGTATAACTAGCTATTCTTTTCTCTCTACTTATAATCTATTTTTATAGATAACTAATATATATCTCTAGAATTAAATACTTACTCTAATATTATACTTCTTTAGTATACTCTATATATTATATAAATAAAACTTTATTTTTAGTAACTTTCTATTATAGCTCCTATCTATATACGACTATATACTTATAGTTTTCCTATAATAGAGACGTTATCTATCTATTATATTCCTAACCTCTTAAAATATATATTTATTTTTTAATTTTATTCTTTTTCTACTTTTAATAACTTATACTAGGTTCCTATATAGCTATATATATATATATACGTCTAGTTAGTAATACTAGTAGTAATACTCTTTTCTTTATATCTCTAGAAATATAATACTCCGCTTATATAAAACGTTAAATTACTAAGTATAAAAACTCTTTTTTAAATCTTTTTAGACTTTATTAAGTATACTAAGAGGTAACGAGTCTTTTAATATAGTTAGAAGATAATAGTAGGCGAGGCTATCTAGTAGTCTATAGTATTATATAGTACTAATCGTAGTATACTAGATATCTAGTATTTAATTCCTAAGTAAAATAATACTATTCTATTTAAGAGCTTATCGATACGGGACGTTATAAATATTATCGAGGTTTTAATAAGTAGTAAAAGACCTATCTACTACTATATATTATAACTATAGTATTATAGGATATTTAGGCTTAGTTATTATATCTATATAGCTAAAGATTAATACTATAATACTACTATTATCGCTACCGTATATTAACGCGTTATATTAAAAGCGTACTTATAGTATTTTATCGACTATATCTACTATAACCGTAATAGTAACTCTATAGAGGTTATTCTAGTAAAAAGAGTTACGTAGCGATCTATAGAGGCCGTTATAGCTATAAGTAGACGTATAATATACCGTAATACGACTAATTTCTAAAGATTAAGTTACTCGCTATATTCGTGTTTTTTTTTTCGCTAAATTAGCGAAGCGCATGTACAATGTTCGAGCTCAGCCAAGGGAGTTAATTAGTCAGCTAGAGACCAGTCGCAAGAGCGGATAGTGCGGATAGAGTTAAAGGCCAAATTGTTGGTGTCAGGTTGAACATAAGTCCTCAATGTCTTAGTATCATCTTCGAGACTGCTTGCTAACTGAACTTGTTGTCTATAATTACCCTACGTCGATCGACTACAAACGGCATTAATGTCAAACTCAAGGACATCTATTCGCCACGGGCTTACTGCGTCAGGGTTGTCGCTGTCCAATACTTGCCGTATCGTTCATCAAGCAGCGATTCCCGACCAAATTCCATTCCCGAAAGATATTCCCGATCTGAGCATGAGGCAGCTACTACCATCTGGAGACAAAGCGCTGCGCGGCCAACTAGGGGTCATCGAGTTCACTGAGCATTACCGACTCCCTCGGCACATACACATCGCAAAGGATCGCGAGGGCAGAGAAAGGCTTATTTCTGAACGCATCTTCGTCAGTGCCGGCGTCGCTCTGGTCGAGCTCAGTGGTGAGATATACATCATTGCGCCAAATACGCTTGTGGATATTGCTGCAGGCGTGCCTCACGCCTGGACAGGGTGCCCACCTGGTGTTGTCTTACCGGACGGCACGCTGTCGACTGGGTCGTTCCTGATGCTATATCAGTACGAACATGAGACAGCCTTTTATCCGACTGATCGGACCACGACCTTTCAAAATGTGGAAGAATACAATGCGAGCAAATACTCGGGCGATCTGAATAGCATAAGGTTTCCTGCCCTTACCAAGGAGGCGGTTGTCGAGCAAGGGAGACTCATCTGGGCTACAAACCTGGCAAGAGCCGCTTTTTAAAAGCGACGATCAACGTTGTATCTGGGGAGTAGGATGATAGAGGCCATAGCATCATGTAGAGATTAACTGACTTGTTACATGGACGCCGCCCAGACGGCTTCAGACCTGATATCAGGAAGGCCGTCGTCACAGATGTAGACCACTGAGTTCTTTAAAGACCCGTAAGGATCCTGTAAATTCGTGCTATTCAACCACGCGCAGTTCACAAAAACCGTCCGATTGCTCGATGATATGACTTGTGTATGTCAGCTTCCTCCTTCGCTTTGCGGCTGCCCGTGAACCCTTCGTCTTGTCTTCGCTCTTGCCCAGTATTCAGTCATCGATCTGGTTCGTCGCTGGGGATGCGGCGTAGCCTACTTCGATGTGTGCGACCGTATCTTCGCCTTTAAATTGGTCCGCTTTCTCGATTTCCGCCGAATCAGGAACACTCCCAGACGTGTCAAAAATGAAATTGAGTTCTTCCAGGGTTTTGCCGCTCGTCTGTAACAATGTTAGAACGTTTGTTCCAAAGTCATGCCTACGCAGGAGTCGTCACCTCGGGGTAAAAGACTACGAATTCCAATCAGTAATACATACGTAGAGAGGTGACGGCAATTACTCACAAAAGATGACCCAGATGAAGCAGAAGTTGAAGGCTGCCCACATTATGAAATATCCATATCCAAGCGATTCGAGGCCGGCTGGAGTGACTTGCACCACTGCGAAGTTCCAAATCCAGCCTTGCATACGATTAGTAAGTGCATTATTCGTAATCTTATAGGATGGAGAACAGCCATACCAGAAGCGGCACTTATGGATCCCCCTAAGGCCCTCAGCTTCAGTGGCATGATTTCAACACCATATACCCATGGTGGGATCAGAAGACCAGCTCCACTGTGTAAATGGTGAGGATATATTGCGGGTGCAGGCTCAGCGGATGGCTCACAAGATAAACTGGAAGAAGAAGATGCCAAATGTGGCTACAACTCCGAAGCTGTAAGAGGTCTCCGACGTTCCTATAGCGCCCAAGGCCATTCCGATTGAAGCCCCGGCGAAGCCTGACATTAGCATCTGTAGCTACGTTAGAAACACATCGGACATCGTTGGGTTCGCAAGCTCACCACTCTACGTCCAAGTCTATCTGCGAGGGATGATCCGACGCAACCCCCTAGGAAGAAGACTAAGGCAGTGAACCCTCCCATAATCAGTGCATCGTGGCTGCTCTTCCCTAGGGACTGCTCAAATATCACTGTCGAATAATAGGCGAACACATCTGAAACATTATCAGTCAATAGCTCACGGGCAAGCATTAGAAGGGGTCACTAACTGATTCCAGCCAGCTGCTGCATAGCCTGTGTAGCGAATGCGAGAACCACTCTACGACGGTAGCGAAGAGGCCCTGACGTAACCAGCTCTTTCCAAGCCGGTTTGCCGTCGTGTTCAATCGTGACAGCTTGCTGAATGTCATTGAACATCAGCTGGGCGTCATCACTCTCTCTGATGTGGTTCACGCCGTGGATCGACGCAATGACAGTACTCGCAGCCTCGACACGTCCCTTTGCTACGAGCCATCTAGGTGATTCAGGCAGGAAGGGCATGGTGAGGAACTGTCCCACACAGAAGACGGCTTGAAACGCCAATGGGAATCGGAAAGAGAAGCCAGAGGCGTATGAGCTAACACCGTAGTCGATCTACTCATCGCGTTAGCTGTTTCATGAGTTCCCAGCATTGGACTCACCCAGTACGCGATGAGTAGGCCCAGGGGTCCACATATCATCATGATGCCACCGGCCAGTCCTCTTCGTGAGGGTGGCGCAATCTCTGCCTGCATCAAGTATTAGCAATTAGTATCGACGTTGGGGTTTGAAGCGTAGTATACCATCCACACTGGCACTGTCGCTGTGATCTGCCCAACTCCTATAACCATGATTAGCTCAGCCGGTCTGGTGTACTGCAACAAAGGACCCTTACCGATGCCAGTGATGATGCGAGCAACAATTGTCTGAGGGAGGCTGAAGGAGCTTGCCTGGAGCGCGGCCCCAACCATAGCAAACGCCTGTCCTACAGTGACAGTGATACGGCGCCCAAACTTGCGGCCTGCTCCAAGGTTACTAATAACGCCTTACAGCGAAACCGTGGGAGACTCTACCGTATAACATTGCTGAAATCGCACCAACGAATGCACCGATTCCATATATAGCCACCACGAGACCTTTGATGCCGGCGCTAGAGTTTGGGCTCCCCAGCATTTCTTCGTTGAATTGCGGCAGTGATATTAAACCACTTTGACAATCAGTAACTGAAATCTTTGTCGAATCGCACGACGGGGCTCACCTCATGACTCCTTGATCATATCCATAGAGAAGGATTGCCCAGCCACACGAAACCACTGTCATCCAGGCGAGACCCTCGCCTCGCACCGCAAACATGACTCGAGGACGAAAGAGTCGAATAAATGGATCTCAAGGTAAAAAAGCTTCGAGAACGTTTGACGGGCCTTTTACCAATGAAAAGAGAATGTTGTCACGATGGCAGTCGCCTTCAGATATACGACTCACAGGTACTGTTTCCCCACGGCGGAAGACCTGCAGGTAGGGGAATTTGCGGGTGAGTGGATCGTCCTTCGCGCTCACGTGCAGTCCCCCAATGGAGACTCGGCAAACTCATCGCGAGGTTCCTCATATCAAAGAAAATACAGTACTGTACTGTAGTACCTGTGTGCGCTGCCTATAACCAGATTGATATGTTTGAGGATGTGTGATCTACTTCACACGCCTATCATGAAGGTCTAATCACGGCTTTGCGCACAACTCGGGGCCTCCCTGCCGCGTTCGACTTCCCTTGATCCCATACCTGCTCATACATCTCTAATGCACGATCCATTCCTACTGCTGTTATCTCATCAGGATCGGGCATCGAGTACGTTCCCCTTGACCCGAAACTAGGGGCTAACTCTCGCAGGATATCGTTCATTTCCTTGATGTCGTGTTGTAAGCTGTTACAGCCCACTATAGATTTCTCCGTGCGATAAAGGGATTTCATGTCAAAGGAGAATTGCGCATTGTAGGATTTTGGAGCCGAGATGTATGCCAGACGACCTCCAACGCGGAGTGACTTTAAGGCCAGATCCATGAGCTCCGGACTGCCGACAGTGTCAAGCACAACGTCAGGTCCAGGACCACTGGTCATTGTGGATATATTACCGAAGGCACCTGGGCCCTCTGAGAGGTCGATGTCTGCAAATTGCCGTCTTGCCGCAGTGATTATCCGACAGCCTCGCGCTTTGGCCAGTTGGCAAGCGGCTGATCCAACTGCACCGCTTGATCCCACAACGAGGACGACATCAGTACTGGACACGGCGACTCGCTTGAGCATGAGATACGCAGTTGTCCAAGGGACGCCTAGGGTTGCAGCTTGAGTGAATGATATGGAGCGCGGTAGAGGCACAAGCCCGGCCTCTGGTATCGCGCAATACTCTGCGCTGGGGCCGTCGAAAGTGAACCCCATATGGCGGCCACTCGTCCCAAATACCCTCTGACCAGTAAGAATATGGCCTTTGCTGACAACTATCCCAGCCCAATCTCTTCCCGGAGTGCGTGGTAATGTTGTGTGGGGAAAATAGCCCCGTGAATTCGCCGCGTCCGAGGGATTAATGGCCACTGCCTTGATCTGAACCAGCACAGTGCCTGGAGTTTCTTTCGGCACAGGCATCGTCAGCAGCACAAGACGCTGGGTGGTTGCTTTCTTGGTGTCGCCCCCGTCCTCATGACTCGTGACTATCCTAATCGCTCTCATGGTGTGCGGGAAGACGGATTCGTTTGCTGTCGTGCTAGATGGCAGCAAAAGCTGTGCTGTGGCTGTGGCCGTGGCCGCGGTCGTGATCGGTGTGGTAGTCATTGCAGTGTACACGTTTTCCAGGAAGCAGATGTGCACAAATAACAGCTTACAATTTCTCAAGTACAGCCTCGATTTCAACTGAGCCAAGGTCGATGGAACTCACAGTTTGCCGATGTATATTGCGGGTTAACGGAGAAGCGGATGGCAATTGCGGGTTGGGCTCTCCGTCTATGCGGATAGAAGACACATGCTACTAGTATACTTCAGGATACATATCAAAAGGGTCGCTATTGGCAAATAAATACCATCAGAGGTGTCAGCAGAATAGCCACAGGCTCATCAAGTGAGACTTCGCAGTGACAAAGAAAATGTCCCGCACAATTACCAACGACATTAATGGCTCTCACAGCCTACCACGGATTGCTTGGATTGGTCTGGGCAACATTGGTGCGGTCAGTAATTTTGCAGCGCGCCCGTTGGAAAACGTTTTCTAACATAGATACAGGGCATGTGCAAGAACATCGCAGCAAAGGCACAGATCAAACTACCAGTTTCGGTATTCGATGTGGACATGGATCGTGTACGTGCAGTGCAATCACATGACCCCAAGAGGTTTCGTATCGCAGCATCAGTTGTCGATGCAGTCCGCGAATCAGACATGATATTTTACTCTGTCCCTGATGATGCCATTGTTCTGGATGTCGTAAAGCAAATCACTTCAATCGGCATTGAGGACAAGATCATGGTCGATTGCAGCACCATCCATCCAGATACAACAACTAAAGAGGACGCCATGATCGGATCTAGAAGCGGCAAATTCGTCGCTTGTCCGGTCTTTGGTGCCGCAGCAATGGCGGACTCGGGGCAACTGATTTGCAACCTTGCTGGTCAAGAAGAAAGCGTGGCCAAAGTGCGTCCATTCTGCAACGGCGTCACAAGTGCACACACCATTGATCTTGCTGGCCAGTCTCCGGCTCAAGCGACCCTTTTGAAGATTATTGGCAATACGTTTGTCTTGAACATGGTCTCTGTACTCTCTGAGGGCCACGTCCTCGCCGAAACATCAGGCCTTGGAACGGACGTTTTGCATCAGTTCATAGAACTCATGTTTCCTGGTCCATACACCAAATACTCAGAGAGGATGTTAAGTGGAGATTACTATAAGACGGAGCGACCGTTGTTCTCGGTCGCCCTAGCTAGAAAAGATGCTCGACATGCGCAGGCACTTGCAAATTCGGCCGGCTTTACTTTGGAAAACGTTGCGACTGCCGATAATCTCCTTCGGGTCGTGGAAAAGCACAGAGGTCAGCAAGCAGAAATGGCAGCTATGTACGGTTCAAAGCGTTTAGACGCGGGTCTAGCCTTCGAGAACCAACAGCAGTTGTAATCTGACGGTTGACATGTTGCTCGAACGGAGAAAGTGTGCTGTATGAAAGTATGGAGCTTGTTTATGTTAGCTGGATACATAAACCATCGTAAGTCAGTATCGACTTGAATAGCAACCAGATTCAACCATGTGCTCCAGTGCTTCCGCGTAGCGTTGCTACCAATTCCCTAACAGTTCAAGCTCTCTCGAGCTCCTTCAAATCGATGTGGTCTCGACCCATGTTTACATGTACAGGATCGAAGGCTTGGAACCCTATTTGGACGAGTTCTGAATGTCCACATTGCTAACTCAATTCCATGGCAGGGCAATGGACCACATGGGGTGGCGGAAGTTGTTGCATTCACGTGTTCCGCGATGGCCGCTGACATCCATGCTCCGCTGCGGAAACATGTTGCATAGTGCGGCTAACGTCCGCCGACTTACGCGCACATCCGCAGCGCTTCTCTGCCACGGACAAGTTTTGGCATTCATTGAACGTGCTGCTTTTGCTTTGCATTTACGTTCCATGTCTTGACATCACTCACATTGCCTTGTTAACTGTTCGGATCGACAAGTTGATATGAGTATGCAGCAAAATACAGCCTACAAGCCCAGCCAGGGTCTCTCAATCGAAGATTATGCCGTCGACGAAGACACCATCTCGCAGCGCACCTTCCAAACCCAATTCAATATTGAGCCGAAAAATCAGGTTCGCCTCGTAAAATTGCTATTCATGCAATACCAGGTTCCAAATCTTGACCAAATCACCATCTTTCTCCAAGGTTCGTCCATTTAATGATGTCCACCTTGCATACAATTGACGCTCGTTGTAACAGATTTTGGCCTCTCTGTGGCAAAATCTACGCCCGAATCTCGTTGGTTCAACGGCTATGGCTCAGAACCCTACGTCTATCATGCGCGTAAAGGACCTCGCAAGTTCGGTGGTGGCGCATTTCTGGTAGAAACGTACGCCGATTTGGAAAAAGCATTAAAGGTGCCTGAGGCCAAGGTTCTGAGTAATGGCATCGAGTCCTTGAAAGACGCGCCAGGTGGAGGCTTTATTGTGACACTGGAAGATCCTGAGGGCTTCCCCATCAGCCTGGTCCATGGCCAGCAACAAGACCAGAGTCAGGCTCAGCCGCCCACACAGATCATATTGAACTACGAGGTCAAAAAGCCTCGCGTTCGGAAATTTCAAAGGTTCACACAAGGTCCCGCGGCAGTGTATAGGGTGTGTATGACTATGTGCATCTCTTTGCTCGGCAGCTGACATGAGCGTTGTACAGCTTGGCCACTATGGTCTCGTCATCGGAGATTTCCAATCTCAATTCGCCTTCTACACGCGCAATTTCAACATCATACCCACCAGTATTCTGTACCTCGAGAATGACAAAAGTGAGAATGACAAAGGTACTTGCGGCGACATGGTGTCGGAGTCGCGGCAGAATGTTGCAATGTTTGCACATATTGACCGTGGGACCGAACTTGTCGATCATCACTCGCTTTTCCTCGTCACTCGACCTCCGCAGATTCATGAGTCGCATGTCCACCACTGTAGCTTTGAAATCCACGACTTCGACACCCAGCTCATTGGTCACCACTGGATGCTCAACAAGAATTATCGGCCAGCATGGGGAGTCGGTCGACACATCTTGGGCAGTCAAATTTTCGATTATTGGTAAGTCTCGAGATCGCAGCGCTCTCTGCGCACCGTCTTCTTCGCAGTACTGACAATGCGATCGTCGTACATAGGTGGGACCCTAACGACTTTATGGTGGAGCATTATATCGATGGAGATGTAGTCAACGAGGATACTCCCGTGTCATTCCACCCTGCCGCAAGCGCAAAGGATGCGGCATGGGGACCAGATGTTCCTCAGGAGTTTCTCGAGTGATATGTACAACAAGTGCAATACTGTACATAAGGCTCTGCTGTCATTGTGCATGCCTGACTTGGAACTCCGTAGCCTGTATATCTTGGCAGGTTCTACAGCATTCGACTTACTGCACACGAAGAGCGCATGTGACTTAAAATGATGGAAATACACTTCTCTATAGTCATCTACCTAGTCCCCGGAAGTCACAGTTTCACTAACAATCATCAAAGCACGAATTGCCGGGACTCGCCCTGAACCATATCGGAATCGCCGTCCCGAACCTCGAAGAGGCAGTGACCTGGTACAAAACCCACCTCGGTCTCGAAGACCTTCGGGACCCTCGACATTTTCGAAGGGATCCTTCGATTCCACGTTCAGAAGATAAGCACATCTTTCGAAGTAAGTAAATGCAAAGCCCATCTTCGTCCGCGACATTAGAACTAATAGGCCATGCTCTCCAAAGTCTACGGCGAACCCTTTGCAGAGGCGAAAGTAGCATACCTTGTCGCCAGCAACGACGTGGGGTTTGAGGTTTTTGAATTCATCAATCCCCAATGCGAGCCGCCGAAAAAATTCGGTCCCCAAATGTATCTCTCGCCAGGCTGCTATCACACCAGATCCTGTTGCATACGTCGAGAGATTGGTGGAAGCTGGAGTATCCAAAATTGGTCAACCTGCGCACTTGGCAACAGGAGACGTGGTGGCGTAGGTGCAAGATCCATTTGGGTTGGTGCTGGAGATCTGTAGTAGGTCTTTTTCGACTTTCGTGGCAGGAACTTGATGAGGTGGGAAGCGCGCGAAGTTCATGATCATTGTCCGATCTGGCCTCGCTCCGAAGATGTCATTTATCGTCGAAGATTGATTTCAGACTCTGATGGGAAAGTGTGAGAAAGTGAGAGTGAAATACGAAGCATCCGATATCAAAGGCATTGGATCTGCTCCGAACAATCTCTCTTTCTACATGTAATTCCTCAGGTCCGCTCAATTAGTCGAAAACTATCCGATTCTGCAACACCCCAATATTTTCAATCCCGATCTCCACCACATCACCGTCCTGAAGGAATTGCGGTGGTTTCATGAACAAGCCCACTCCTGACGGCGTCCCGGTCATGATGAAAGTTCCCGCCCGTAACGTTGTGCCGCGACTAAGATGCTCAATAATTTCAGCCACACTCCAAACCATGTCGCTCGTCGACGTCTGCTGCCGTATCATTCCGTTCACCTTTGTGTAGTACGTCAACTGTTGCGGGTCTTTGATAATGTTTGATGACACTATGCATGGGCCGACAGGAGCGAATTGATCGAAGGACTTGGCGTAGCAGAACTGTCCACCGCAGACACTCGCTGGGATTTGGTAGTCGCGAGCTGAGATATCGTTGCCGACGGTATAGCCGAGCACATGGTCCAAAGCATTAGTAGCTGAGACGTTTTTGGCATCTTTGCCGATAACCACCGTGAGCTCGCCCTCGTAGTCGAGCTGCTTCGTAACTTCGGGATGCACGTGTACATCTTCGTACGATGCCGTCAACGCATCAGGTGGCTTGGTGAAGACGACAGGTCGGGTGGGAATTGGAAGCTTTAGCAGGTATTAGCGATCGATTTCATAGGCCGGACAAAGTGCTTGCGTTTGCTTCTTCTGCGTGATGTCGGTAATTGACCCCAATGCATGGGACGATGCCTGTCGGTGGCACCGGTGTGAGCAGCTTTCGACGTTGAGTAAACATGTCAGTCGGGTTAATTGGCTTCCAGTAGCTATTGAATACTAACTTTAGCGACAGTACCTTGCTTGCCTGTCTTCGTGAATCCTTGTTGCAAGCTACCGGACAACAACTCAACAGAAGCTCCCTTTAGAGAACTCCCCTTGGGTTCTTCTGATAAGTTCCCCCACTGCTCTTGCGTATTGTTGTCTTCGAAGCGAATAAGTCGTTCAAAGCCGGAAGTCGTCCCTTGAGGCATGATGGAGATTCTTTAGACTTTTAATGCTTTGGTGCGAGCAGATAAACCCCAGTTCGACCGTGCTTAAGTATGAGAGGTCGGCAGGTTCTTTCACAGACGTAAACATTGAGTAGAGCGGAAGCTGCGGGTATCATTCCACGTGATTACCGCTGTCCACTTAAATGCTTGGCTTCTCAATGCGGATGGGCACTTCCATTCCGTATCCGTCACTGAAAGTGACTATGTTGCTGAACAGAGCACAGCACTCAGCGAAATTGTAGACTAGCGGAGTACTGCACTGAATATCTTCGTCAATTGTGCAGCCGCGAACTTGTTCTTATGCAACCAAACTTCGAAGACCGATGATGTTTGAATTACCAACCGGCCCCGCCTTCACCTCCTCCCGCATCGACTGGCCAGAACAGGAGACTGTCACAGCCATCCTCACCTCCGTCAAGCCAGTCGATAGGCGGATTGTCCAGCAGGAGCTGATCCGACGAGATTGTCGAATCAGTCATGAAGAGGCTATCCCCACCATCAACAGTCTCACCGCCGCCAACACCACCTAGAGCACGGAGATGCGCAAACTTCTTCTGTTTTAACGTGGACGCCAAACGCTCGGCTGTTTCGACCGCTTCAGCTGCAAGAGATGCACTAAAGACTTCAGACACGCTACGTAGACAGTTGAGCGCTTTTTGTACCAGTGCGAGACTTTTGTCGGAGTCCATGGCGATGAGCAAAAGCGATGAATGAAAGGGTGTAGAGACGGCGGTCCACCAAGGATGCCTACAAGCCACCACTTTTTCGACTTGTAACAGACCACCTTCGAGAAGATCAACAAGTAAGCCAGTCTCGCGTGCTGTGATCTGGCAATTTTGGCTGTGGATCTGCCGTCGATACCAATGAATGGCGATGTCGACTTTGAACAGCTCCAGCACCTCGTGGCCAGTGGGTATCGCAACAATCTTCTGCAACGCTGCAGTACGGTCAATGGATTCGAGCGCCGGCTCCAGGTCGAACAGCGCGCCGGCAAGGTTAGAAAGGACGGAAGGCTGTGACAGTCCTGGGAAGTCACTCTGACACTCGTTGAATCGCACACGGGAGCGGCCATATTCCGCAGAAATGCTGGCGTTCAGAAAGACCATGAGATGTAAGACTCGTATGCGTGTGTTTGAAGTGTCCGTCTCATCCCTGACCTGCGAGATATGTAGTGCGATTGCTTCGGCAACATGCATTCCTGTGCAGGAGGCTAGCCACGCGATCGATGGACGAGTTGTCAGGCGGAGGTACAGCGTCCGAAGAGCCCACGCCGCTGCTTGGTCAACTGATTGTCTTCCCGGGGCATAGCAGCAGCCAATTTCCAGGATTGATTTCACCTGTTCAACTAACTGAGCCTCTGCAGCAGAGGGCTCCTCTGCAAAAAGCGAACCTAGAGCAACAACGCTAGCCACAACAGCCTCGAAGTCGGGCAAGGGGCTGTCTCGCGCGATCCAATAAGCACGACTGCGTTCCCGGTATATCTCCGGATCAAAAATCCCGAGTACTGGATTCAGGACCTGGAGGAAAACGTTGCTATACGTCAAAATCTCTTGGTAGGTGATAAAGCGGCGGACGGAGGACCATGCAGGCGGCGGCGGCTCCGCGCGCAGATTCACGTTCCAGGCATATGAGTGCAGGCGTTCATCGGCTGGGCCGCCGACAATGAAGCGAACCTTCCGGGGGAAGACAATGCTGCTATGGATGCCACAATAGCGTCCTTTGCGCGCATGGAAAAATGAGGTGGGTGTCTCGGCAATGGTGGCAATGCCCAGCTCGTCGTCTGGACAGCCAGCATCTGTGTTGATCTCCCTAATCGGTGACATGGGACCCGATTTGCGGAGATGATAGGCGGTGTCACCAGAGTTGTGCGAGGTACAGTGCTGGGCCTCATCGTCTCGGACTTGCATCGGTGATGGGCGGCTAGCGACAGCGCCGGACGCCGAACAGCCATCGGAAGTGTTCGAATGCTTGCTGAAAGAACAATCGTACTGGAAGAAACGGCATTGCGCGCAAGGCTGCAAGCCGTCGCACTTGCGACGTCGCCTTCGACATGCGTCACAAGCCTGTCGGACCCGGCGGCGGACTGTTGGCGGCTCCGATGGCATAGCGGAATCCACTTGCGACGTCGTCATGGTGCTATTGCTACACGCACTGCTCTTCCGCTTCAAGGTGGAAGCGCGGGATGTAATAAGAGAAGAGGAACGAGGAGGACAGGAAATCTGGGGAAAGGAAAAGAGGCGGGCTAGTGCGGATATTACCCGCCTAGTTCTAACTAAGAGGCGGACGAGTGCGGATATTACCCGCCTAGTTCTAACTAAGAGGCGGACGTAAATCTAACTTGTATCGTAGGCTAAAGCACTTTAGGAACGCTAGTCGAGACTATAGAGTATACTTACTAAGATACTAGATAGTTAAGCCTAGTCTACCTAGCTATAAACTTAGATAGTAATAATATCTTCTATACTATTTTATACGTTTAGCTTCCTACGCTAGCTTTATATTCTCTCTACTAGTAGTTATAACTAGATCGCTCCTAGATCTAATAAATAGAATACCTATACTTCTATATATCTAACTACTATTCTAACTCCTATATTACTTAACTTTACTTAATAGCTATACTATAGTATCGCTTCTAGATCTATTAGTAACTAGACTACTCCGACTCTATTTACTACTATATTCTCTATATATATTATTATACTACTAGCGATAAGCTTCGATAGCGTACTCGTTTAGCTAGCTAGAAGTTAAAGTTATTTTCTAATACTACTCGTACTCTATATATCTTTTACCCTATATATATATTATATAACTTTTCTTTTACTTTATAATATATTTTTACTATATTTCTATCTATATCTCTATCTAAAACTACTCGATAATATAGCTACTTTTATAAATACTTTTATATCTCCTCTACTATTCTCTACTCGTTTAAATATTACTTCTATTAGCCGCTACTACTCTAAGTTTTTCGTAAAATAATAGCCTCGCTTAGTATATATTTATCTTTTCTACTATATCTACTTTTCTAACTATAATTATTTAACTTTTTAGGTACTCTAGTATATATTACTATCTAGACGTTAGATATATTAATTCTCTTTTTTAATATATTAGTCGATATAAATACCTACTTAGACCTACTTTTTAATATTTCTACTATCCTAGTTTTCTCTATCTCGCTACTAACGCTACTATAAAACGTAGTTCTACTTAATACTATAGCTAACTACTTTATCTATTTAATAGTAGGATAATATATAATAATTTTATTCTAGACGGGATACTACTATTTTTTCTACTTTATAATCTTTTTTATCCTCTTTTTCTACTACTCGCTTTTAACCTCTTTAATACTATATATAATATTTACTTATATTATTATATTTTAGATAATAGTTATATTTTACTAGTCTAATTTTATAGCTATAAAAAATATGTTTTTCTTCCGCGGCGGTAATATAGCTATTATATATATTAACTATATTAACCGTCTAGTATACTTTTATAACTTCTATATATTTTATTAAAAATTAGGCTAAGCTTATAAAATACTATAGTATTTATTAAATATAATATAGTTTAACTAGTAGTAAACCGCTTTAGAATTAATAAAATCCGTAAATACTTTAGTAATAGTAGACTCTATAATTATAAATATAATCTATACTTTATAAAGTAGTATATAGTTATCGCTCTATATAGCGTATTTAATATCTACTTTTTTATACTACTACTATATATCTATTTATAATACTATTTTAAGTAAAATTATAATAGTTAACCTATTATTACTAGCTAATATTAGTAATATAAATAATAAACTTTTCCTATCTCTAGTATATATTACGATAATAGTTTAGAAATACCTACTTACAATTAATTATAATATTTTATACTCTATATATAGCTTCGAAGTTAGAGGTTAGAAGTATATTTTAATTCTTTTTTTAAAAAAAATAGTATATTTTATAGCCTATATTAAGTTATCTATTCTTTATATAAATAAAGTATATCTAGTCGCTTACTATTATATAAAATACGTTTAAAGTTAACGCTTAAAAGTATAGACTCGCTTCTTTAGATTATATCTAAGAGACTTTTTATTACGCGCTAAAGCTTTTCTCTATATATATTCTATAAGCTCTCCCTCTTTATACTTCTATCTATAATACTTAATAAATATATAATACTATATAAGCGCCTAGTATAGACTC
>NW_022987040.1:0-16832 GCF_010093935.1 Zasmidium cellare ATCC 36951 | reverse complement strand
ATCCGGTCTCCCTATTTAAACTCCCTAGACGCTTTTACTAATAGGGGACCTAATCCTAATATTCCGCCTCTAAACTTCCTACTATTAGCTATATAGCTAGGAAGTAAAGTTAGCGTATATACTATAGTAGTAGTAGGAGGAAATAGTAGCTAGGCTTTCTATATAGGAAAACTAGAATAGTATACTATAGATAAGATTATACTTAAAATAGGCTATAATAGTAACTACTAAGCTAAGACTACTCTATAGGGTTTATATAGATATCAAATATAGTAGAAGTAACTAAATTAATAAATAATAGTAGGAACTAACCTAGATATAATTATATTAGTTAGTTATAGGAAGTAGGAGAACTAAGGTAAGATAAGCTTCCTTTAGTTATGTAACTCTTAGTATTTATACTTTAGGTATCTATTCTAGCCTATCTATCTAGACTATACTATTTAATAGTAACTAGTAATATAGTAAGAACTAGGTATAAGCCGGTAAGCTAGCTAATAGTATCTATGTAGAAAGCCCTCTAGTATATTTAGCTAATATTAATAATAATAGTAAAGCCGACTATTTTTAGGTTAGTATAGCTTTCTATTAGATAAAAGTATAATTAGCTAACTATTACCCGCTCTCTAGATTAATCCTAAAAACGATTAGCTTATAGCCTAGCTAAATAATTTACCTAGTATATAGGCTCTAGTAGGTAGTAATAAAGGTATTATAGCTAAGAGCGCTAGAGCTAGTAATACGGTTTTTTTACGGATAGTAAGTTTAGCCTTATTATTACTATATATTACTTTAGTAAGCTAAATAATAAGAATTAGTAAATAGCGACGGATTTGTAGATTATCTCGTAGTAAACGCTAATATAGGATCCGTTACTTACTATTAGAACTATAGGGCTAATACTTTAGCTAAGTATAGCTAGCGCTTTATTCTAGAAGGTATAATAGCTACTAGCGTCCTCTATACTAATCTACTTACGCTTAAATTACTAGATATTAATAGTAATATCCTATTACTTAGCGGTCTTTACTAGTTCTAGATAATAAAAAGTTTTAGGGGACGGTTATACTAACTATATAATAATCGGAGAAAAAAGGTCTTTAGGCCTCTAGCTAAATATTAGTACCTCGGGATCTTAAAATATAGCTTTCGAAGCTTAAAGAGGTATCGCTTTAGGAGCTTCTTCTAATATAAAGAATATCGTTTTTACTAATATAAGTCGTCTCTTCGTTAAGTTATTTATATATACTAACCTAATAATTTATAGATAGTAATAGAAGAGACAATTATCTTATATAGTATAGCGCTATATATTCTACATTATATTACTTTTTATAGTAGATATCGTTAACGGCTATTATAGGAGCGAAAATAGCTAGCTTATAGGCCTCTTAAACTAACTAATATAAACCTATAGCCTACCGTTCTACGTTTAGTAAGAGTAGACTATTATAGGCGGTATTAGCTAAGATCCTTCTTTACTAAGACTTACTAACCTAGATAGCGATAGGAAGGATAACTATATATAATCTTAGTATAACTCTAAAGTCTTATAACTAATCGTTATAGGTATATATTAATAAAGAGAATAGAGCGTTATAGGTATAGTAGAACTATAGGACTACTAATACTTTAATAGCTAGAGATAGCTTTTACTTTATAGATATTAGTAAGAATATATTAGCGGTTTTATATTTGTCCGACTACTAATTATATTAATTTAGACGGAAATAGAATTAATAACTATATATAGCTTGATTCTATATTAGGAGTACTATTCGTATATACGAGTTTAGAGCTAAGCGATAGTAACTTATTAGGCTAGTAATAGTCTCCTTTTACTAGTAGCTCGGCTCTAGCTTCTAGAGCTATACCTACTAAATAAGTCTAGTTTACCGATATTAATAGAGATAGTAAGAACGACTACGTTACTATTAATAGAGTTACTAGTATATTAAATTTTTATTAGAATAGAAGTAATATAAGTTAGCGATAATAGTATATATAATACGAGCTAATACTAAGTTCTATCTAGCCTAGTTTAAATAGTTATAGCTTTTAGACGTAGTAGCCTATAGACTAGGTTATAACTAGTTTTAGCGTTAGAGTAAATATAAGAATTACTAGTATATAGTATTAGCTAAGGATCTTTAAAGTACTTTACTAATATAGGATATAGATATAAATAGTAATAAGGTCTATTAGAATTAGAATTCTATTCTTACTATACTAAGCTAACCTACTTTAGTTTATAGACTATATTTAACTAGACTTATATAGAGTAATAAATATCTACTTTAGCTAATATATAAATAGTATATCTAATATAGATTTCTACGCTACTCTAAGTACTAATACCGTAGGTATAATATAACGTCCTAAAAAGATTAGCTTCTTTAATCTAAATAGGTTAGAATAATATTATATATCTCTTAGAATTAAGCCGCTAACTTTAATATAGAGATAGAAAAGCTAACTATATATAAACTAGAGCTATAGATAGTACCGTTTTTATCTAGCTTAATAACTTCTTTTAGATACTAACGTAGCTTTTATAGAGCTAGGTAATAGAAGGAGTAGGTACTAATAGAGCTAGTATATAGTAGACTAACTTATAAAGTACTAGGCGAGCTAGCTATATCGCTATCGACTCTAGTATAAACGCTATATTAGTATAGCTTAATAGCTATACGGATTAGTTAGAGCTGCTAATAAAGTATTCGGAAAAACGGACCTCGAGTACTATCTAGTTTAGGTTTAATATCGATATTTTATACCTATAGGGTTATTATAATATATAGATAAATATACTAGCGTATTATCTTAACTAAGCTAACTATATACCTAGCTCGCCTAATATTAACTACGACTATAACGGAGGTTAAAGGTTTACTAGAACCTTCGATACAAGTCTAGTATATAGTACGAGAACAGTAAGCGACTACTTTAGTTCCGTATACGGCGTAGCTGTTCCGTGTTTTATATAGAGTAGAAAGGTTATCTAGGACAGGTATAGCTTTTACTCCCTATAACTCTACAACTAACTTGTATTATATCGTGCGAGGTCGGGTTGCTCCTAAGACAAATGCTGGCGACGATTGTCGAGGTCGGTTAGAACGACTGGTATAAGCTGGGTCGGGGATCGCCTGCCCAAAGCCTTGGCGACGCTTCTAAAAGGCTGCCCCTAGTCAACGACGAGACATGCGACTTTGCAATGTTCGCCCTTGCTTACACGGTAGTGCAGAATGATGCATCCATAGTTCGTATACATATCTAGCTTCCAGTCATCGTCTTCCATGCGGCTCTCGCCGTTTGGGGTGATGCTCGGTCACGTCGAGGTCACAAAGCCGAACAATTTCGAGTGCTGTCCGCCTTTATAAAGGTACTAGAGAGCCTAACTTGGCCCTGCTGCAAGAAAATCGTTACTACTTTACAACACTGTATGGTGAGTAGCTTTGCTCTGTTAAACAAAGGTGAGTTAATTGATGGATCTATCAAGTGGGAGCATGCCTGACCTATATACCCCAGTGGGTGGCAAATGTGGCGCTGCTAATCTTCAACATTTCCGACGCGGACTCGCATAAGGATAGCCGGGTAGGCGAATCCAATTTGATGGAGAAGCAGGACGCTACCTACTCCTTGAACAATAGTGTCTTGTATAGGAACGGAGTTGTCTATCTCCCTCCTGACGCCGCACTTGTCGCGCAAGCGATTCGTATGCACTACGATGACCCTCTAGCTGGCTATTTTGGGCAGGCTAAAACACAAGAGTTACTCTCACGGAAGTAGTGGTGGCCAACCTTGGTTAAGGACGTCACTGAGTATGTGAGTAGTTGCAGTATCTGCCAAAGAACGAAGGCGAAGCGCCATCGACCCTACGCGAACTGAATTTACTGCCATACCCTGAGGGTCTCTAGCAAGACCTAACAATGGATTTTATCACAGACTTGCCCCCAAGCAGACGTGACGCATGCGTGTACGATGCGATCCTTGTAATTGTAGATAGGTTTAGCAAGATGAACCTCTACATCCCCACTACCAAAATCGTCACAGCCGGCGACCTTGCGAGGCTCCTGCGTGACGAAGTAGTGAAACGCTTTAGTATCCCAAGGGGGATACTAAGCGATTGTGGCCCCGTGTTTACGAGCCAATTCTGGAGCGACTTCTGTTTCGAGTCGCATGTGGCTCGCAGGCTAAGCACCGCTTTCCACCCTCGAACCGATGGACAAATTGAACGAGCAAACCAGGTCGTCGAACAGTACCTCCGCATATTCTGCTGCGAGTCCCAAGACGACTGGGCAATGCTACTGCCGCAAGCAGAGTTCGCCTACAACAACAGCGAAAACACTTCGCTTCACATGAGCCTCTTCTGCGCCGCGATGGGCTGGAACCCTCAACTTCACACTTCACCACCATCTCGAGACGAGATTTTCGGAGTCCTAGAAAGCCATGGACAGGTGCGTGTAGATGTCAAGCAGGCAGTGATAAGTACGAGGCTGCGAAAATTGGAGGACCTTAGTTCGAATCTAAGGGCGAATATTTCCTTTGCACTTAGTTGGGCCTTTGTTTTTGCTTGCTAGTTGGTAAGGCTCTGGAATCTCCCAATAGTACGTTTACGGGATTTCCATCGAGTATGAGAACGAGTCGATCATGTCCATGGCGTCAGCCGTATATGACGCTTGCTGTGACATGATATTAGAGTTGGTACCCAAGAATGCCATTTCATTTCCGGCGATCTGCCCTGTTTGCTGTCTAAGTTACATACTTATTTCTCCCGCCTCAATCAACTTCTCTTGTTCCTCTCTGCCCCCGGATCGTAGTACTCCTTATAACTAATCCTATAACCGAAAATCGCCCATCCAATCGCCGCAAGTACCCACATAAAGACCGCATTAACGAAACACTTAACATACTCCCCTGCGACTGTCGGCACAGGCAGTATATCCCCCGGCATCCATGCCCCAGCAAGGAAGACACACAACTGCAACAAACTCGGCTGCTTTTCAACTTTTCGACAATCATCCAGGTACGTCAACATATTCCGAAAGAATCTCTCCTCCATCGCGAACCTCTGCGGATCATACCGATACTCGATGACTAGCGGCTCTGTACTCCCTGACATATTCTCGAAACGGTGCGAAATGCAGGGTGAAATCGTGATGTCTTCTCCTTCGCCCAACTCTATCTTTTTGTTGGCGAGATACCATATACCGCGACCAGATTTTATGTGGAAAGTTTCGGACTGGAGGAGGTGGAAATGCGAGATCGGGGCCATGAAGGAGGGTGTGCCGTCGGGCCATTTGTTGTCTGGTGGGACGGATTGTTTGCCGAAGTACGCCGTGCCGGATCTATAGAACGCGTTGATGGCACTGTCATTGTCGTAGGTTATCAGATTCAGGTGGGAGACTTTTGTTCGCGGGACTTGAAGAGGTTGAAAGAGAGGCATGTTGGTCGTGAAAACAAGAAAGTCTGGATTAAGATCGCTTCCAGAACAAGAACGCTTCCTTCATTCCCGTTCGTGAGAAGGGCTTAGTGATGTAAGGTAGAGAAAATAAATGTGCGGCTGAGATCGCCTACCGTGAGGCTGGTATTTGTCAGCTGAAACGTTGGCCTGGCGTGCGTAAGACGGACGGAGGCATCATCATGCTACAGGCTGGAGCAAGACAGATGTCAACCCCTGCCTGCATCGGCAGCTTCAAACAGGCTTGACATCCAATTAGAAGTGGTCGATTGGTGGGCGCGGTCCAATCACCTCCTTTGTTTACACGACAGGGTTTGACATCTTTCTTGCGCCCGCCTGTAGCTGCCACGGATGACCGCAGGTTGGTTGGTTGGGTGGTTAAATCCTACACGGATTCAGCCGCAGCGGCTATGCTCGGATGCAGAGGGTGGGGTAACAGCCGACACGATGCCGAGCGAATTAACATATCCCACACCAAACGTGTGACCAGCTGTCCCCTTCCCCCCGCTTGCAATCTGTCTCTATGGACGACTAATATATATCTCTAGAAATGAATTATCCCTCTTATCTTGTGCTTCTCCAGTGTTGTCCGTGTGTCGTACAAATGGAAGCTTGTTTCAGTAACCCTCTGCTGTAGCTCCTGCATCTCTGCGACCGTTTACCTACAGTCTCCTATTAATAAGAGACGTCGTCTGTCCGATATGCCCATATACCCTTAGAGCGTGCATTTGTTCTTTTAATATGTTCTCTATCTACTTTCGTTACCTCTCACTAGATTCCTATGTAGCCGTGTGTGTATATATGCGTCGGGTCGGTGACGCTAGTAACTACACTATCTCTCCTTCAGCTCCACAGGCGCAGCGCTCCTCTCGTGCAAGGCGTCGAATTACTGAGCATGAGAGCTCCCTCTTGAATCTCCTCAGTCCTTGTCGGGTGTAACGAGAGGTGACGAGTTTCCCGACACGGTTGTGGGGCGACAATAGGTGAGGCTGTCTGTTGTTCCACAGTATTGTGTGGCACCGATCGTAGCATGCCTGGTGTCTGCTCAATTCGCGAGCGAGATAATACCGTTCTGTTCGAGGGCCCGTCGATACAGGGCGTCGCAAACATTGCCGGGGGTTTATAGTATTGTAGGGTGTTTGGGCTCGGTTATCGCGTCCGTATCGCTGAAGATCGAGTCGATGATGCTGCCGTCGCCGCCGACTCAGGTCCACGCGTCGTGTTAGAAGCGTGCTCGTAGTGTTTTGCAGTCCGTGTCTGCCGTAGCCGCGACGGTGAGCCTGCAGGGATCGCGTAGCGAGCTGCAGAAACCATCGCGATCACGAGCAGACGTATTCCGCACCGTGATACAACTGATTTCCCAAAACCACAGTACTGTAAAATACTCGCTGTGTTCGTGCTTTTCGCTGCTTCGCCCATCAGCTAAACGCTTTCGATGCCATCCTGGACTTAAGCCACGTAGCACAGGTAGGGTTAATTGGAAGTGCCTTTGGGCCCTGCACCAAACGCATTGGGTAATCCGACGCAGCGGACTTCCCTCACTTGTCATTCCAATTCTAAGCAATCGCTTCTGGGGCTTCGGATGTGCGAACAGAGATTAGTAGGGCCAAGCCGATGCTCTGTTTCTGTGCTGAGTCAAGTTGACGCGTAACACAAAAGATAGTGTGGGAAGGGAACTATATCGGGATATGAATGTAAAGCAAGCGACGTTTATCGGGCCGGTCTGGACAGAAGTCACAGACTCATTCGCATGATCATCCCTGACATGATTTTTGTCTTACTCTCATCATAAGCCTACTTGTATGATCTTCAATGAGATCTTAAGCGGCACGAGCAGTCGCGATGTCGTTGTTCATCGAGATGAAGCCCGACTTGTCAGGGTATAGTTCGAGGATGGTGGTAAAAGGTGAGGAGGAGAAAAAGCGCATCCGCTCGCAAGCAGCACAGCGTCCCGTAAAACGAGTATCAGCGAAGTCGTCGACGAAAGAAAGATTCCAGTCAGACACCGAGTCCATGACCCCAGGTCATGCACGGCAAGCAACCAATCTGCCCCAGGCATGCATACATGACTTGCTCAACGAAACAAACGTGTACCGCACCGCATTAGCGGCAAACTTCGTGGAAGGCTATTTCCCCATGACGAAGAAAGTAGACACACGACTTGCTGGAATTGTCGATGCTTGGTGCGCGCCTGCCAACGCACCAATGCAACTTGCGAACGACGCTCTCATGCTTCTCCATTTTGGTGGGGCGATCGGAAATCACCAAGTATCGATGGGGGGTCTTCGAAAGTACGCCAGCGCCCTTCGAAGTTTGAGACAAGAGTTGAGCCATAAAGAACATCAATCTGTGGGCGCATTCTGCGCAGCCCAGGCGCTGCTCAGCTGCGAGCTATACAGCATCTCGTCGGGTCTTGAGACGTGGGAGAAGCACATTCTGGGTATCAAAGCTGTGTTCCAGGCAAGCAAATATTTGGACGGACACACAGAATACATTGCAGGCCTTGCCAAGTATCTCTGTCATGTGGCTCTGATGTATGCTCTTGTCAAGCGCAAAGCTGTCGCGCTGTCCCAAGACAGCTTTCCAGACGCTATGCACGTTGGCCGCATCGGCACCTTAGACAAGCTTACAAGGCTCGCGATAAGATTGTCCAAGCTGTTGGAGACTGTTGATAGCCTGTGCGCTGCATGCAAGGATGAGAGAATCTCGATGCGACTCAAAACCTTCTCGCAGTTGCAAGCTGTTGAGAAGGGGCTCAACTTGTTGTCGGAGCAATTTGAGTGCAACATCGACGGCCGCTCGAAAATAGAGGTCCCCAACGTTTCATCTCACGGAGACACACGCTCCCATACCGCTGTTCTTGTGTTCACTTTTCACCGGATTCTTCGATTGCTAGTCTCCACGTCTCAATGGAGACTTTTGAGGAGCAATGGACAAAGTGCGAGGAAGGAAAGACTTGCTAGCAACGAGTCCGTGGAGATGCTTTTAGATGCGATGCATTATTTGGTGGCTACTGCCGGCGGACATGTTGCGAAAGCCCAGGCTATTCGAGCGCCAGTGTTCTTCGCGCTACGCTGGTACCAGCATAGTGAGCAACACAAGGCGAGCCAGAGATGGCGAGAACTCGAGACCAACTTCCGGGCTCAATTCCATTATCTCAGTTGGGATGCTCTGTTGCCTTTTTCCTTCGCTGCGCTTGCTTGGCTGTGAAGGGGTCAAATCATGGTTGAAGGGACGCTTGGGGCGCGTTTCAGTGCACATTAGCAACGCCAGTTAAACAAGCGCATAGATAGCCTACCCAACGCTTGCATGAGCTAGTAACAGACCCGGAAGTTCTCTTCGTGCCACGCACGGGCCGGCATATACTTGCAGGCTGCCTCCAGATATGTCACCGGGCAACGCCCCTGACAGTTAGCGTAGTTCTTACGCTCACGTATGCAAGCACTGTCACAGGACCCAAGGAACCATGGCCGGAACTCTACGACGGAAGCGCTCGGTACGGGACCTAGCCGAACGACCAGACGGAAGGCTCTTTGGAAGCTCTGCCCATACAGGGGGAGCGCATAAACGGACCAACACGGGAGTGGGGCCAGCAGCGCTCGATAAAGAGAACGAGAGCTCTCGAGGCTCTTGAGAGCAATAGACTAGTGCGCACCAACAGCCAAGCTGAAAAGATCCTTCCCCACCTCGTCTAAACTTGTCTCACAGCGATTGCCATTTTCAGAGTAGCGGCGAGGCTGTGCGCAAAACGGGAACGATGCGACAGCGACAGCGACATAACAAACCCCAGATCTCCTCGACGAGCTCCTCTCCAGATTATACGTCCACAATGAAGGATTTCATCTTTAGCACCATCTTCTCTCCGCCAAAGGCTCAAGCAAGCCAGCGCAACAAGCCACTCCAAGTCCTTGCACTTGGCCTGTCAAGGACTGGAACGGAGTCCCTCAAAAGGGCCCTGGAAATCCTTGATTATGACCACGTCTATCATGGCTTTGATTTTCTCAAACATCCGGATCAAGTTCTTCAATGGGTGCCTCTGCTAGAACAGAAAATCGCCGGGAGAAAAGATTTCTCCGCCGGGGATTTCGATGGAATTATCGGTCACTGCGAGGCGGTCTCGGATCTGCCATGCAGTGCACTCTCCTCAGAGCTTCTAAGTGCGTACCCCGATGCCTTGATCATTACAAATCATCGGAAAAACGTGGATGACTGGTATGCGAGCTACTATCAAACCGTCGACCCTTTGGTAACGAATTGGTGGTACTCCTTCCTCTGCCATTTCGAATTTGAAGCCTACTGGGCAAGACGACTCGTTTGCAGAGTGCAGGATATCCATTATCATGGCGATTTCAAGCACCGAGGAAAAGAAGGATATGAAAACCACTATGCCAACCTCAGGGCGGAAGCGAAGGACAGATGTCTTGAATGGACGGTCGAGGACGGATGGTGAGGCATCTACTGCAACTAACAGCGGACTTGAGCTGATACTTCAAAGGGAGCCGTTGTGTTCGTTTCTTGGGAAAGCTGTCCCAGAGGTCGACTTCCCGCGAGGGAATGATCCCGCGGCTTTTGAGCAGGAGAAACTTCGAATCACCGCGGACAGGTTTGGACGTGCGTGGAGGAATGTTCAAATCACAGCAGGTGCAACTGTTGTTGGAATATCTGCGATCGCATGGTGGGCTCTGAAGACAGTCTGAGAAGGACGATTACCATTGTTCAAGTTTGATATGCATGCTCAAGATATCTCCATCACCTCCCGAATGTACTCATCAACAGTCGCCAGCTTAAGTGGCAGGCTTGTCTGCATGTCCCTGTCAAAGACACTCCCCTCCATATTCTCTATCAAATGCAAATGCGGAGTAGTCATATCTGTCGGCACATGTCGAACCGTCATCGGTACAGAAGACATCTGCTGCACTTTCATAGCAATCTCGTCCGAAGAATTCCAATCACCCGCAAAAAGCAGCCAGTCATCTTTGTACCTCTGCGGGTCAATGAATGTCTCCGCAAGAGCACGCTCAAGACCATATCAACGAACGAAAGGATACACTTTCTTGCCGGTGCCGTGGACGTCGATGTTGCCAGAACTCTTGTCGATGGTGATCATGGCCGAGATGACGCAGTCGAAGAATCCAGAGGCGATGGTCCATGCCTAAGTCTGCAAGAACAAATGGTTTCACGCCGTCTCGTTCCGCATGCTCGATGAGCTTGAGTTGTTCGTCCATATCGGTGTGACCCGGTTCAAGTCAGTGGAGAAGTACAGACTGCTATTCAATGGAGTCCTCACAATTGGTAGACGCAATCAGATCAAATCCAGTGAGCAATTGCAGCTTTTGTGTTTGTATCACAGGAACCAATTGTTATTAAATCAGCTTCAAGTCTACTGAGACATCTTACAGACTTTTGAGTTCTGACGTCGAGAGAATGCGACGCCATCGAAGCCTTCATCAACAAGAGCTTTGGTGACTGTCGACAGCATCAGCAACTTCCAGCTCATTGAATACCCAGATTTGCGAGGAGGTTGACCTTCACTACCCAGCCTACCCATCGCTCCCACAACGCCAATTCTTTTGAATGCCATGTTGGAGTGCTGAATGTTGATAGCATGTTGCTTGGCATTGTGTGGTGAACTGCAAAGAGCACGAAGCTGACAACTTGACAGAACGAAATATCGGAGTTGGATCAGACAAGGTAAGAGATACGAACTTCGATTGCAGAACGACCCATAACCACATTCATCATTTGCTCTGATCCGGCAAGTTCATCTGCTCGCCCCACGCACTGGACCCAGGAACAACATCCGTCGACCGTATAACATGCTCCCAATCCTTGAGCCGCTGCAAGTACGCCTCCGTCTCCTGTACACACGTCTCCCAAGCATCAGTCCCCAATGGCAGACTCGGCGGCAGCGTCTTCCCTTTCGCATCTCCCTCGCCCTTGACCAGATCGATCATCACCTTACACGCCTTGCCCGTATCGCCTGGCTGGTTTCCATACATCTGCACAACCGCCCCTCTGCCCCATTCAAGGATCCCGTTGTAGCTCGTTGTCGGACGATCGAAGTCGTACTTGGTTGGGTGCGTGACGTTGGTGCGGAAGTGTCCTGGATGGACGGTCAAAGTGCGGATGTTGAGATCTTGGTCTGCGATCTCTGCGGCAAAGGTGGTGACGAGACGGTCCAATGCGGCTTTGGCGGCCATGTAAGTTCCGCAGCCTGGGACGGTGCTCCAGAAGGCCGTGTAGGAGCTGTTGACGAGGAGGAAGCCTGATTTCTGCTTGCGCCAGTGTGGCATCAAAGACCGGAGTATGTTTGTTACGCCGAAGGTGAGTGTGTTCATGCTGCGGAAAATGTCTTTCTCGACGCTGATCGACATGTCAATTCTCGTCCCAAATATGTAGCGTTGTGTACATACTCTGCCTCTTCCACCGGGGCAAAATGCACAAAGCTCGCATTCGCAAAGAAAACATCTATCCTGCCGTAGAAAGAAACGGCTTCTTCGACCTTACTTTTCAGCTCATCAAAGCCCGCGGTAACATCCAACTGCAGAGTCGCTGCCCCGAGTTCTTTCAATGGCTTGATCGAGTCGATGTTACGGGCGGTGGCTATGACTTTCTCGCCTCGCTCAAGGAGTTGCTTGCTCATTTACCAGCCGAAGCCAGTACTGCAGCCCGTTATGAGCCACACTTCTTGTTTAGAGAACATAGTGACAGTCCGGTGTGTCGATGGGGGAGCAGACGATGAGATGTAGTGAGAAGGTCGCTGGGCTTTTGTACGGCTGGTCACACTGCCCTAACAGATGACCGTAGTATCGCCCTCCTTACATCGTAGCTTCAGCCTTTCGTCAAGGGCGTCATCCGGAAGGAAAGGTAGCTCCGAAGTAGGCGTATTTACCTGATGGATTCCACGAGATCCGCCCTCCGACTTGGATGATCTCAGGCACACGTGGTTAAAGTTCCCCGCGTACCATCCTCATGTGGACAACGTAGAACCTAATTGCATGCTAAAGACAGAGATACCATTAGCTGAGTACAAGTTCTGCACGAATCATACCAGGAGGGCTCAGCCCAGGATTCGTGGTGTGTACAGTAAAGGAAGTCTTGGACTTTTCAACGATCCATGATGTTGAGCTGGGCATCCGAGCCAACGAATCACTGAGTGGCTCGTAAAGGGCAAGAAATGCAGCTCAAGCAGTGATTGAACCAAAATTGGCGGCCTGCTGGTACAGGATTTGCCTAAAAAGTACATGGTCCCCAAGCTGACGGCCAGGCTGGCAGGATTCAGCCGCCCGCCCCCGTGTCTATCCCACGCATCCTGCTCCTCATGAACTACGAAAAAAAACAACGAACATAGCGAGTAACTCACTTTTTGGAACTTAGTCGTATCACGGTGTATTACACGTCTGCCTGCGGCCGCGACGGCCTCTGTAGGTCGCTACGCGACCCTCCGTATTAGAATAATACTTATAGAGTTACCGTCGCGGTCGTAGTAGATATAGTCGACGAAATACTACGAGTATACTTTTAACACGACGTATTATTAGAAGTTAGCGATAACAGTAGTATTATAGTATTAATCTTTAGTAATATAGATACTATAACTAAGCCTAAATATCCTATAATACTACGGTTATAATATATAGTAGTAGATAGGTATTTTACTATCTATTAAAACTCTAATAATATTAGTAACGTCCTATATTAATAAGCCCTTAAATATAATAGTATTATCTTACTCTAGAATTAAATACTAGATATCTAGTATACTATAATTAGTACTATATAATATTATAGACTACTATTACCCTCTAATTATATTAGAAGACTCGTTACCTCTTAGTATACTTAATAAAGTCTAAAAAGATTTAAGAGAGAGCTCTATACTTAGTAATTTAATACTTTATATAAGCGGAGTATTATATTTATAGAGCTATAGAGAAAAAAGTATTACTACTAGCGTTACTAACCTAACGTATATATATATATATATATATAGCTATATAGGAACCTAGTACGAGTTACTAAAAGTAGAGGAAGAATAAAATTAAAGAATAAATATACGTCTAGAGAGGTTAGGGATATAACAGATAGATAACGTCTCTATTAGAGAGAGACTATAGATATATAGTCGTATATAGATAGGAGCTATAATAGAAAGTTATTAAAAATAAAGTTTTATTTATATAATATATAGAGTATACTAGAGAATATTAGAGGGAGTATTTAATTCTAGAGATATATATTAGTCGTCTAGAAAGATAGATTATAAGTAGGGAGGAAAGAATAGCTAGTTATACTATAGAGTATAGTAAAGTAGGACGTACTAATTCGCTCGGTATCGTATTAGCTATTCGCTAACCCTCTATATCTAGATATAGCCGCTAACTAAAATACGGCTAAAACTAAGTAGGACTTAATTAATTAATTAATTAATTAATTAATTATTAGGAAGAATTAAATTAACGGAAATTAAAAAGATAGAGTAGATAGAAAAGATAGTAACGAGAACAGCGATAAACTTGCTATCTTAAAGTAAGTATAGTAAAGAACTAATAAGAGATAATATAGGATATAGGAATATAGTAGCCTAAAGAAACTAGCTTTAAGCTAAGACGTATCTATAGATAGTATTAACTTTAACCTAACCTCTAAATAACGACGTAGATATCTATAAAAAAGGTACTATTAGATATAGATATCGCTAATATAGCTTTAGATACGCTAGACGGACTAGCGTCGCTTCTAAGCGTACTAATATATAATATTTTAGACGTCGCTAAAAGCGCGTTTACTAAGCTTCTCTAGTAGATCGAAGAGCTATCTAGTCTACTAGTAGTCCTATATAAGATATAGGCCGTATATAAAATAGTTAAAGCGCTCCTAACTCTACTATTATCGCTATAATAAATATAGGTATAAGCTACGGTTATAGTACTATAGGCGACCGCGCTACAAAGTCTACTACTATATAAAACGAGCGAAATTACTATCTAGATCCCTAATTTAGAAAAGAGAAGTATTATTTCTAGTTTATTAAATAAGACGATTATATAAAAAGTTTAGTAAAGCTATATAGAGGCGAAAGTAGTAGTCGTAGCCCGAAAGCTACCTAGTAGAGATATCTAGCTATACTTTAATAGTAAAAGAGTAAAGATAGAAATACTTCGGGAATAGAAATAGATAACGTACTTAGGAAACTCTACTATAGCGACGGTACAGCTATACTAAGTTATAGTATATAGTATCCTAATTAAATCGATCGATCCTAGTAAGCCGAGTAACGTAGTAAAGTTATAAAAGTAGAACTAATCTCTATATTTAGGACTTAAAATCGTATAGGCGAAATAGCTATAATAGGCTTACGTACTTAAGAAAAAATACTCTATACTAGTACTAGGGTTTATAGACGTCTAAATAGCGAATTAGATTATCTATAAAAGCCTCGTTAGTAATTTTACGCTATATATAGCTAAATACTATAACTCGTAATTCCGTATTATATAGTATTTTAAGTACTAAGTATACGGCTATATAGCTACAAACTATTATAAAGTAGATACGTACGGGTACTATACGATATTATATAAAACGTAGGAATATATAAGAAAAGAGGAGCCGAAGTATATAAACTATAATAGAAGATACCTAGCCTAGAGTATAGAGTATAGCTTAAGAAAAATAGTAAAAGTAAAAGGAACTTAAGCTCGACTTATTACTCTAAATTAGTATAGCTAGACGAATAAAATAATAGCGGGACGTAGTATATAAGAGCTAGAGTAGATACTTATAGAACTTTAGAAACGAAAGTACTTCCTAATTAGAGAAAAGCGGAAACGTTAGGGACTTAGTAGACGCCCTACGATAATAATATAGCCCGAATTATAGTATACTAACTCTATAATAGAAGATAAGTAGAGTACTAACGGTACTTAATATTATATAGTATAACGTTAATAAAAGTCGTAACTAGGTTATAAGCGTATTTTTCTAAGTAGTAGACCTAGAGATATACTACGTAATTATACTCTAAGAACTATAAAAAGACCTATAAATACTAATAACGATACGCTCGCTAAATTACTATCTCGTCTACCTACCTTATAAAGATACAAGAGTATACTTCTTCGTAAGTAAAGTACTCGACTAGAATAGCTAGGAAACGAAAGAATACTTAGCTAATCTTTTAACGCTTACGTTCCGTATAAAGGCCTATACTTTATATATCTATAACTATTATAATTAGCTATTAAATCTAACCTCGAGCCGAGAGCTTAGCGTACTTCGTTAGCTCCCTAGAGCGCTCGCTAGCGAAGGCTAATATTTTCTACTTAGAGACTTTAATCTATACTATCTATCCTAGAGAGGCGTTCTCCTACTAACGTAATATACGCTAGCGGAAGATTTTATAGATATTATAACTATAGCGGACCTATAGTTAACCCTACTACTAGGCTTAGTAATATAGCGGACCTAACGTAGTATAAATACCCTCGACCTTGTCTTTATAACTAGTTATATAGTAGGACAAATATAGTAATACCGACCTTACGAGGAGCTTAACTTAGACTTAGATTATATTCTAGTTATTACCTTAATTAAAATAATAATATCTACCTAACCTAATAAAAAGCCCGCCTATCTATAGTAGAAAAGAGTAGACTAGGATAAAGTCTATAAGACCCTATAATAAAAGATTAACGATCTTAGCCTAGTCTCTAGTACTAGCTATATAGACTTAGATAAGAAAGTATAATAGCTTTAAATAGTAATTTAGGATACGATAGAGTATATAATACTAAAGACCTAACTTTCACTACTTATATAAAGTAGGTAGACCGTTAAGTATACTAATATAATACTACGAGTAAAAAGAGTATAACGATAATAGATCTAGAGTAGTTTAGATATCGATTATATAGTATACTAGATTATAATAAACTTAAAGAAGCGATAGATATAGAAGAATACTCGCGTAATATAGTAATAGACTATAGTAGATATTATAAAAGACCTAAAGAAGATATAGAGGCTAGCTAAGTAGGCGAGAATAACGGCGCTTAAACCCGTATATTACGGTTCTTACACGCTAGGAACCGTGCACGGCTTAGTAACTAAGTACTACGTAACTTAGCCGCCTCGACTACTTAGTCGAGATCTACGCTCTAACTAAGTAGTAGAGTAAATAGAGTAACTAAGTATACTAAGTATATAGATTAGGACGAATCTCCTTAGTATATAGGAACGATATTATACTTGTTATAATAGCGTTTAACTTACTATTTAATCTTACTATTTAGTTTATAATTATACCTAAACCTCTATCTTAAGATTATTTTAGTAGTCTACCGACTCTCTCCTTTTAACGAGCTCTAAC